>NC_069501.1:430061357-430093857 GCF_027579735.1 Bombina bombina | reverse complement strand
GAAAAGTGAAATATACAGAATAGAATATACAATCGGGTTTGTACGAGTGTGGGGTGTTTTTTTTCTCCATTGACTACTGTGGTGGAATACTTGAACGTGCATGTGATATTCTAACTTCAGCTCTTTGAGCAAAAATCTTATTTCTAGCGCAATTACCACTTAAGCGGAAGCGTTAATTTGCGCTCCACTCGTAATCTGGCCCTGAGTTTGTTATACCTTTAAAGGGACATGAAATCCATGATTTAGATGGAGTTTTCAATTTTAAACAACTTTCCAATGTATTCTATTATCTAGTTTGCATTGTTCTCTTAGTATGCGTTGTTGAAAAGAATACCTAGGTAGGCTCAGGACCAGCAATGCACTACTGGGAACTAGCTTCTGATTGGTGGCTGCACATATATACTTTTTGTCACTTGTTCACTGAGGGCCTAATATTCAAAACCTCGCCAGCATGGAGAGAAATCACACAAAACATTTATAATGTAGGAGTCTCTGTTTCACATAAAGAACACTAAATAGCAACAAAATAATTTTTCAAGATTAAATTGGTGTTCCAAATTTTTTCTTAAGGGCCTCGCCGTACTGACGAGACTTCTTAGAATATCTTGCCTAATAGACGAGGTTTTGAATATCAAGCCCTGAATGTATTCAGCTAGCTTCCTGTGTTGTAATGATGCCCCTTCACTAAAGAATAACAAAGGAATGATGCAAATTTGCTAATTGGAGTAACTTTAGGGTGACCATATTGCCGTTTTAAAAAAGGACACATATGAAAAATACATATGTCAGGGTTCTTATACAAAACATTTCTTTCAACAGCCCTGAAAACAGCCCTGACATATGTATTTTTCATATGTGTCCCTTTTTAAAGCGGCAATATGGTCACCCTAAGTAACTTAGAAAATTGTTTAAAATGATATGCCCTATCTGAATCATAAAATACAAAAATGGGTTTCATGTCCCTTTAACAAAAATAAAATAAATAAATATAAAGATATTACTCAACATAGCAGTCTTCCAGTTACTCAGAATTCAACCATATGCAGACATAGTATGATACGTAGACATAGTTTTGTGTTGGAATTCAAATGGGGAAACTGCTTCAAATATCATTAGATAATGAGTCACTGGCAGGAATTCATCAAGCAAACAAGTTTTACAGTTCTTGTATACATCCTCATTCTTTGTAAGATTTAGTTTCTTTTTTTTATTGTATTGTACGTCAATTCTAATTTTTGTCTGTAACCCTGTCACCTCGTACACTCACCTCATGGGTAATTCCTTTCCTTCATTTTATTTGCACTGCTCAATATGATGCCTAAACCTGTACACTGTCATGCGCATACTAGATGATCCAAATATGGCAATGGAAATTGGATGTTGAATGGGTCTTCTCGCTTAAAGGGAAGTTTAAGAAATTGTGTATATATCAGCATTTAAGTGCTGTGTTGCAAAAGGTCTGGAGAAAAAAAAAAAAGCTACTTGCAATAAAACTGTTATTTTGTTAGCAAAATTTTAGGGTGTATTTAATTCAAACATGATACAGCACTTTATAAAATTCTCTAGTATGTTTATCTTATTTACTTTGCTATGGTCAATCATAGACAGATGTCACTGAGCTTCTGCATTAATCTAACCAGTCTGTGTGCGACATGTTGCAGGGTCATATATGCAGTATGCACTCCAGCCACTCTGAGAGAAATTGAACAATTATAGGTAATTAAGAGAAAAGACTAGGAAAAACATATTATAATAGTATATTAAAGTGTTTTTTTTTTATTATGGTTAATTAAACATTTTAAATGGAATTTAAGTATGTTATATCTGTTTAATTATATTATTATTATTATTATTATTATTAATAATAATAATAATAATAATAATAATAATATTAATAATAAAATGTGTAATTTTAGTGACATTAGGGAAAGGTTTGCAGGTAACTAAAGAACACTAGCCACTAAACCTTTTAAAGACCCAGTTCATCTTACGAACAATGCATTAATGATGATAATGATGTGTTTACAGGCTCAGGCCCTTAAATGGATAGGAAAGTCAGAATTAAACTTGCATGATTCAGATAGAGCATGTCATTTAAAGACACTTTTAAATTCACTTCCATTTTCAAATGTGCTACGTTCTCTTAGTATCCCTTGTAAAAAAACACACATTTGTCTCTTGTGATTGGCTAAATAGATATTTTCAGCTTCCTATCAGTAGTGCAATGCTGTTCCTTTAGCAATGGATAACAAGAGAATGAAGAACATTTGATAATAGAATTAAATTGGAAAGTTGTTTAAAATTGTATGTTCTATTTGAATCATAAAAGAAAATTTGGGGGTTTACTATCCCTTTAAAGGCAAAATGTGTCAGTAATAATCAAATTGATTTCAAGTCTGGTAGGACAAAGTTGTGTTAATATCATTCATGTTTAGTAGTTTAGTTCCCCTTATCATTGAAGTCCATCACTGTCAGTGTATAGAGTCATATTTCATTTATAACATTCAATGGCATTTTTATTTCTACAGATTCTACATTTTTCTTTCTACAATTTTATCTAATTGCTTATAGAGTCTAAACGATCAAAACTTTTATTTTTTTGCTGAACCATTTCAAGGTAAACACCCAAAACAAATTGTGCCTGTATTGGGCCACATCTCTGACCATGGTGCGCAAAACTTTATTTAGCCATTTTTTAAAAATAAATTTAAAAAATATTGCTGATGAACTGGAAATTGTCTGAATAGCCAAATTGTGTCAATCAATCAGGGGCCTACGGTAACAGTGGTGTTAATAAGTTTAAGGATTCAGTTAATCAGTTTGCTCTGAAGCAGGAAGGTACAGGGGGTGAACCTTATCAACTATCTATTCCTGACTTTATTTTTTAACCTGCCTCATTACCCCTCTCCTTTTCATGGGATGTGCAGTTGTCCTATAAAAATCAGCCTGTTGCTGCAAGTTGCTGCAAGTTCAGGGCAACTAACAACTTTGAGATTTGAGGTACACTCCCATAGACTCACTGGTGGTCAGTCCCTTCTAGGGCAAAACTCTGTTAAAGGGACACTGTACCCAAAAATTTTCTTTTGTGATTCAGATTAAGAATTAAATTTTAAGCAACTTTCTAATTTACTCCTATTATCAAATTTTCTTCATTCTCTTGGTATCTTTATTTGAAATGCAAGAATGTAAGTTTAGATGCCGGCCCATTTTTGGTGAACAACCTGGGTTTTCCTCGCTGATTGGTGGATAAATTCATCCACCAATAAAAAAGTGCTGTCCAGAGTACTGAAACAAAAACAAAAAGTTTAAATGCCTTCTTTTTCAAATAATGATAGCAAGAGAACAAAGAAAAATTGATAATAGGAGTAAATTAGAAAGTTGCTTAAACTTGCATGCTCTTTCTGAATTAGAAAAGAAAAAATTTGGGTTCAGTGCCCCTTTAAGGTTTAGACATATGTTGAAAGGTTCATATTCTCCTGATATTTAGGAACATTAAGAACCTCTCACTTTCTGTAAAAAATTATGTAAAATTTGTATTTTATTTCATGCTCCCTAGACAGCCACTAGAACAATTCTGCACTTTTTGTAACCAGATTTCTTCATGTGAAAGTGTAACACACAAACATCTGGAAATGCACAGATTTTAATGTGTTGCTTTTTCAAAAGAAGGAATCCTGTACTTAAAAGAGCTGAATGCCGCAAGCATGTGTATTCGGATCATCACAAATGATCCGAATACACATACCTACTAGAATGTCCCTTTAAACATACCTACTAGAATGTCCCTTTAAACTGACTTTCCCATACTGTGTGCTTCTATGATCCTGGGTAGGAAAAAGTGAGATATTACTATTAGTTATCCTGATGTGCTCTGTTACACTCATGCTTTTGAAAGAGAAAAAAATATTGAAGTACATCAGTCTGCTCCCATCAAAATGTTATCCTCTAAGCAAAATAATTATACAGCTAACTACAGACAGTAACATTCACTGGTTGGATGAGAAACGCGTTGCTAGTATTTTTAATATATTTTATTAAAGTAAGTTTTGATATACCTACCACTTTGTAAAAAACAAAACGTTTTACCCATATACCTTTCACAGATTTTTTCTCACTCATATTTGCTCTGTGTTTTGTATAAGTAATATCAGGAGGTGGTATACAATATATAATATAATAATTACCATTATTGTCCTTTTGTTTCATATGGTGTATTTTGTATTTTACAGTCTGCATCTTGCACGTTTGTATCAGCTTAGTATTGTGTATGGGTATTGTGTATTGTAATACATCCACTTATGTCCGTTTATTGGATCTCATATGTACATATTGCTAATATGCAGCTATGTAAATTTGAACATTTCCACTTTGTAATTTATGTGGTCTGTATTTTTTACATGCTTCTGCTAACACAGAAGACTTTTGACTACATTCTCATTATGACACGCTCTATTACGTGTCAGTAATACACACCTATAGGGGATGGGCACTTTTCTTATTGCCTGATTGGTCAGAATTACAGGCGGGTTTTACAATTTTAAACCTATTATGTTTGTTTATGCTATTTTTAAACAGGTGAGGGGTTCTACACTGCAGGTTGTGACTATGGATACATATCCGAAACGCGTAAGCCGGTCAGTGCTGCGCCCATGATACCTATCTAGGATTTGATGTGTTTCCTGTATTTTAACTATATGGATTAATAAAGGACTTGGTTTTATGCTGATTGGAGTGTCGGATCTATCCTTTCTTCTAAAAGTTTCTATGTTCCAGTTACTTCCGATAATTCAGCGTGCATTTGGTGGTTTTTGGAGCAGGTGTGCCATACATTTACCGGCTGGTTGAGCGGACAAACGAAAGTGTCTTCAGGGTAACAGAGTACTTCATGGAGCCTGCCAGAGAGGGCCTGTGAGCTGCATTATGTGGAAGTAAGTGAGACACTGTCCCTACTTTGTTTGCAGCACAGGATTCAGACCATCTGCTTGTGTCACTCTGGAACGGTGTGAGAAAGGGCTCATTATTGGAGTTAGGTGAGTTACTCAATGCTTACCATAATTACCTGTAATCTGTTTATGGACACCTAGTGCTTTCAGCACTGTGCATTATCTATTATCGTTCCATCTATGTTACTGGGTTTTTTGTGCTTTGATTTATTATTATTGGGTATATACTGGATATACCAACACCCAGTCATAGACTCATTGACTAAGTCTCCAATACCACTTGCATTGCTATGGAAGAAACACAGCACTTATTCTATTCCCTACTGTCTGTTATTGCACGTACCACTAATCCAATGGACTGTGAATTGATATTCTCAGAGGACAAGAGCGTTCTGGCCTTAAGTACACTCTTTGAACACATGGAAAATCTATTATTAAAGGAATCCAAGACCCAATGGGACATTTGGACACTGGAAACATATAAAAGTTTGAATATGATCCCAAGAGGACTCAGGGTGTTTAAATTTCCCACTTTTGATGTGGATGCTAGTGAAAAGGAATTTGTGGATTCCTGGAACAATGTACTTACTGAGTGTTCGTTAAGATTAATGGTATTGTTAATACAATATAAGAGTAAACTGTTAGATGTTATTAGGAATTACATAAATGAATTACAAATTGAAATGAATAGGATATGTAACAATCCATATTTTGCTAAGTTTGATAAAACCTTGAGAGAACTTGTTGCTAAAGGAAGATCAGCTATAATGGAAACCAAACACACTAAGGGGCCCATTTATCAAGCTCCGGATGGAGCTTGAGAGCCCGTGCCTCTGGTGAGCCTGCAGGCTTGCCTAAACACCAGTTAGGAAGTAGCGGTCTAAAGACCAGTGCTCCATAACCTGTCCGTCTGCTCTGAGCAGGCGGACAGACATTGCCGCAATTCAACCCGATCGAGGAGGCGGCGTTGCGAGGTCTGTTGGACCTGATCGCACTGTCGGATCAGGTCCGACAGACCTTTGTTAAATAGGGGCCTACGTTTTTGAGAGATAAGTATGACTGTACCAATAACTCTTTGTATATCTGGAACAAGAAGTCTAGAGGTGTTTTTAGACAAAATCAGCCTAAGTTTAGTAGAAGGAGGAGAGGCAACAGAAATAGAAATAACAAAAATAAAAACAAGGGTAACTCTTCTAGGAATGTTACTTTTTCAGGGAGTGAAACTAATGGCTCTAGTGATGGAGAAAAATATTCAGAGATAATACTCCAGTCAATCATATTACACAAAACCAAATGGGAAATCCTAATATTGGTATAATAGTGTAACATCACAGATGGCCAGAGAGAATAACACCAATGTTGATACTTTAGTAGCAAGACCCAAGCAGACTCCTTATATAGATTCAAGTACTGCAGTATACTCTAACTATAGAGCTGATAACACTACTATGTTTAATCAGGTTTTTCCCAGGATCAGGATGCATCAGCAGGGGGGGCACAGGGCAAATACACAACACCCTCCTGATTTTCAATAAAGAGAGGTATCAGCTGAGGGAGTACAAGTAAATAAAGTTAAAATAGTGGATAATGTGGTGAATCTTTCATCACAGGAATTGAGTAAATAACAATATAAGGTCTTGAGTCTGCTCTGTCTAATGATTTTGATGTATTTCAGACACTTGTTGATATTAATAGACTTGTGGGTAATATTACCTTTAAGAAACATTTTTGTGACACTCCCCCTTCTGATGTTGCGCAGACCCATGAGAAAGCCACTGAAAATTACAGCAACAAAATAATTTTTCATGATTAAATTGGTGTTCCAAATTGTTTCTTAAGGGCCTCGCCGTACTGACGAGACTTCTTAGAAGTGGAAGCCTCAAATGAGTGTGGTGACATACGTAGGGGTCCCTGCTTTAAAAAGAAGTCGACATTCTACCCTATTCAAAATAGGGGGAATGTCATTGAAACTTTCCATAGTAGGGTTGAGAAAGATTTGGTCAATTTAAAAGAGAATAAACCGAAATATAAACACAATCTTTCTATCCTTGAAAAAAGAGCACTTGCCACTCTTAGGGATAACACAGAATTGGTAATCAGAAAATCTGATAAAGGGGGAATGGTTGTGGTTATGGATCACACTCAATATGTGACTGAAGACCTTAGGCAGCTTCAGAAGCCTGAGGATTATATGGTGCTCAGGGGGACCCCACTCCATAATTTTGGATAGAACTGAAACATTTGCTTGATGATGGTTTGGAACAGGGGAATTTGGACCGGGCAATGGTTGACTACTTATTGGTAGAACATCCAAAAACTCCATTGTTTCACCATTTACCAAAAACTTATAAGTCCCTAGACAATGTTCAGGGACGTTTTATTGTTAGTGGAGTGGACTCTCTCCTGGGCAACCTTTCTGAGTGGCTAGATCATATTTTACAGTCACTGGTAATGTCACTTTCCTCCCATGTCAAAGACACTAAGCATGTCTTGAACATACTTGAAGACCTAAGGTGGACTCAGAATTCTAAATGGTTAACTATAGACGTTGTGTCCCTTTACTCTAGCATCCCTCACACTAAGGGATTAGAGGCAATAACCTTTTTTCTTGACCACTTTACAGAATACTCAGAGGTATTTAAAACTTTTATCCTCGGTGGTTTTGTTTTTGCTTACCCACAATTTCTTTAAATTTGAGGATGTTTACTATCTCCAAAGATGTGGTGCTGCCATGGGTGCAAAGTTTGCACCTTCTTTCACAATTGTATTTCTTGGCTAGTGGGAGTTTTACCACATCTTTGGAGATGGTAACCCTTTTAGAGAACTTTGTTTAAAAGGTACATTGATGATTTGTTGTTTATTTGGACTGGGGATGAGAACAGAATTCCTCCCTTCATTGACCATCTGAACAATAATAATGTGGTTCTCAAATTTACTTTTGAATGGAATACCAATTGCATCAATTATTTAGATCTAACCCTGGTGGGTACTAGTGAGGGTATTATTGAGTCTTCTGTCTATAGGAAACCAATTTCAGGAAATTCATTGTTACTAGGCACTAGTTGCCATCCAAGGCATGTGCCTTTTGCGATTGCGAAAGGGGAATATACCAGATTATAAAGGAATTGTACTGATTCTTCCATCTTTTTGCTGGAATCTCAGGGCTTGGAAAATAGACTCAGGGATAGGAAATATCCAATACAAGCAATAAGAAAGGCCAGAAATGCAGTGAGTAAGATTACCAGGGAAGAACCTCTGGAAACTAGGACATCGGACATTTTGTTACCACCCATAGTGCCCAGTATTCCCAGATATGTGCCATTCTGCGCAAACATTTTCCCATTTTATTGGCTGAAGATAAATTGGTTCATACTGTTAAAAATGGCCTAAGATGTTCTTATAGGAAGAGTCCCACCTTGGCTTCTATCCTAGCCCCTACATTATTAAAATCAACTAAACATTCCAGCGGTTCAAGGCTTAAACATACCGGCATGTATAAATGCGGGCACCGTACATGTAAACCATGCAATTTTGTTAACGTCACTAAGAAATTTGTGAATACAGTAACTAACAAAAGTTATAAGTGCCTGCATGAACTGCATGTCGGAATATGTGATCTTGCTCATAGAATGTACCCAGTGTCGGGTCCAATATGTTGGACTCACATCTAGGGACATCAATACTAGGATTAGGGAATACCTTTCATCTTTTACCACCAAAAGAGCATCAACCCCAATAGTACAACATTTTGAGGTTTTTCATAACTATAATTTGAGGAGCTTCACATGGTGTGCTATTGAAAAAATTCATAGACCCAAAAGAGGGGGTGATATGGATTTAATATTAGCCAGAAGAAAGGCATACTGGATTTTCACTCTTGGTACTCGGTTACCCAAGGGTTTGAATTCCAGGTATGATGTCATGAACTTATGGGAATGATTACCTTAGGTACCTAACGTTCAAGGATCAGATTAGTAGCATTTTGTTCCCTATTCCCTAGTTTATTCTCAATTTGAACCGCTGGATGCATGTCAGCATCATTAATTTATTGTATATATTTAGTACTCTGTCTATGCTATATGTTATACTTTTGGTTTTGGCCCCTGTTTTACATATCAATATTTCAAGATAATTTGGATAGCTTTCTCAGATGATCTAGCTTAGTGAAACATTCACCACTAGTTAGTTAGTTATATGTGTATTTCTTGTTCTCCGAGGCTGGGTTTGTTGCTATTTATTTATTAAGTACAAATATACACAGAACTTGTATGCTTATTATAGACTTCACCTCTTTAGCCCCAATATATTTTTTGACTTAATTTCTTTAGTATACAGGGTTTATATTACCCATTGTAACTAGTGTTGTAAAGGTTAAAGTCATTTGGGGCAATATGCTGAAAGTTACAAAGTGATATTGCTTATCTTCATGCATTGAACGTAATTATATGTCTGTGCTTGATATCTGCCACCTATTTTGGAGTATTTTGCCTTGCGTTTTACCCATATGCCTTTCACAGAATTTTTCTCACTCATATTTGCTCTGTGTTTTGGATAAGTAATATCAAGAGGGGTATATACAGGGAGTGCAGAATTATTAGGCAAGTTGTATTTTTGAGGATTAATTTTATTATTGAACAACAACCATGTTCTCAATGAACCCAAAAAACTAATTAATATCAAAGCTGAATAGTTTTGGAAGTAGTTTTTAGTTTGTTTTTAGTTATAGCTATTTTAGGGGGATATCTGTGTGTGCAGGTGACTATTACTGTGCATAATTATTAGGCAACTTAACAAAAAAACAAATATATACCCATTTCAATTATTTATTTTTACCAGTGAAACCAATATAACATCTCAACATTCACAAATACACATTTCTGACATTCAAAAACAAAACAAAAACAAATCAGTGACCGATATAGCCACCTTTCTTTGCAAGGACACTCAAAAGCCTGCCATCCATGGATTCTGTCAGTGTTTTGATCTGTTCACCATCAACATTGCGTGCAGCAGCAACCACAGCCTCCCAGACACTGTTCAGAGAGATGTACTGTTTTCCCTCCTTGTAAATCTCACATTTGATGATGGACCACAGGTTCTCAATGGGGTTCAGATCAGGTGAACAAGGAGGCCATGTCATTAGATTTTCTTCTTTTATACCCTTTCTTGCCAGCCACGCTGTGGAGTACTTGGACGCGTGTGATGGAGCATTGTCCTGCATGAAAATCACGTTTTTCTTGAAGGATGCAGACTTCTTCCTGTACCACTGCTTGAAGAAGGTGTCTTCCAGAAACTGGCAGTAGGACTGGGAGTTGAGCTTGACTCCATCCTCAACCCGAAAAGGCACCACAAGCTCATCTTTGATGATACCAGCCCAAACCAGTACTCCACCTCCACCTTTCTGGCGTCTGAGTCGGACTGGAGCTCTCTGCCCTTTACAAATCTAGCCACGGGCCCATCCATCTGGCCCATCAAGACTCACTCTCATTTCATCAGTCCATAAAACCTTAGAAAAATCAGTCTTGAGATATTTCTTGGCCCAGTCTTGACGTTTCAGCTTGTGTGTCTTGTTCAGTGGTGGTCGTCTTTCAGCCTTTCTTACCTTGGCCATGTGTCTGAGTATTGCACACCTTGTGCTTTTGGGCACTCCAGTGATGTTGCAGCTCTGAAATATGGCCAAACTGGTGGCAAGTGGCATCTTGGCAGCTGCACGCTTGACTTTTCTCAGTTCATGGGCAGTTATTTTGCGCCTTGGTTTTTCCACACGCTTCAGCGACCCTGTTGACTATTTTGAATGAAACGCTTGATTGTTCGATGATCACGCTTCAGAAGCTTTCCCATTTTAAGAGTACTGCATCCCTCTGCAAGATATCTCACTATTTTTGACTTTTCTGAGCCTGTCAAGTACTTCTTTTGACCCATTTTGCCAAAGGAAAGAAAGTTGCCTAATAATTATGCACACCTGATATAGGGTGTTGATGTCATTAGACCACACCCCTTCTCATTACAGAGATGCACATCACCTAATATGCTTAATTGGTAGTAGGCTTTCGAGCCTATACAGCTTGGAGTAAGACAACATGCATAAAGAGGGTGATGTGGTCAAAATACTCATTTGCCTAATAATTCTGCACTCCCTGTAATATAAAATATAATAATTACCATTATGGTCCTTTTGTTTCATATGGTGTATTTTGTATTTTACAGTCTGCATCTTGCACGTTTGTATCAGCTTAGTATTGTGTATGGGTATTGTGTATTGTAATACATCCACTTATGTCCGTTTATTGGATCTCCTATGTACATATTGCTAATATGCAGCTACGTAAATTTGAACATTTCCACTTTGTAATTTATGTGGTCAGTATTTTTTACATGCTTCTGCTTACACGGAAGTCTTTTGACTGCATTCCCATTATGACAAGCTCTGTTACATGTCGGTAATACACACCTAAAGGGGCTGGTCAGTTTTCTTATTGCCTGATTGGTCAGAATTACGGGCGGGTTTTACAATTTTAAACCTATCATGTTTGTTTATGCTATTTTTAAACAGGTGATGGGTTCTACACTGCAGGCTGTGTATACGGATACACATCCGAAACGCGTAAGCCTGTCAGTGCTGCGCCCGTGACACTTATCTAGGATTTGCTGTGTTTCCTGTATTTTAAAGTGAAGGTCAAGTCTGGCTTACTTGCTAACAGGTTTAGGCTGTGCATGTAAAATAAGGTTGATGTTCATTCATCATAATCTTGACAAATCATCGTAACATTTTAATTTTCACATTCTAAATCGCCTCCGTTTTACCTCTATTGTCCGCCCGACATCTTGCCGCAATTGATTGACATTTTTTCCGGATGTGATAGCCAATCCCTTTTTTACCCCCGGGGCGTTCTGCCCCTTTTTACCGACATCATTACTAACTTCTGCGCATGCGTGTAATCCCGGCAATCGTCATCGACTTCATGCTCGTGCATGATACGCGCATACGTTTCTTTTAGATACATTGAGTCTCTCACTTGGTTACTTACGTTCAAAATTGGTGGGCAGCAAGTAAAGAAAAAAAGCGCTTACAATATTCACAACGATAGAGCGAGTGACACTATTGCATTGCGATCAATGAATTAATGTTTTCATTCAGTAAATACAAAGTAACACTGCTACGTGCTTAAAATTTGTACGCATGCACGATTGCGGTTAAAATACGCATGCGCATTTTCAATCGGCTGTTGTGCATGAGCTTGAAAGTGACGTAGTGAGCTTGTGGGAACGCTTGCTACGTCACTAGTGCCAAAGAAGGAAGTGTGGCAGGGTAGGAGTCAATATATGAAACAGAGGTATAATATATATCTCTTTTATTAAAAAATGAGTAACTTTTTTAAAAATAAGGTTAGCTACTTTAATACTTATATGATCATGTTTAAATGGGTGCGGTGCATTTGCTTAAAATTGACCTTCACTTTAACTATATGGATTAATAAAGGACTTGGTTTTATGCTGATTGGAGTGTCGGATCTATCCTTTCTTCTAAAAGATTTAGATAGAACATACAATTTTAAACAACTTTCCAATTTACTTCTGTTATCAATTTTGCTTCCTTCTCTTGTTATCCTTTGTTGAAGGAGCATAAATGTACTACTGGTAGCTAGCTAAACACATCAGGTGAGTCAATTTAAAGAGGCATATATGTGCAGCCATATATTAGCAGCTAGCTCCCAGTAGTGCTTTGCCGCTCCTGAGCCTATCTATGTATTCTTTACAACAACGGATAGCAAAAGAACAAAGCATATTAGATAATAGAAGTAAATTGGAAAGTTGTTTAAAATGATATGATCTATCTGAATCATGAAATAAAAGTTTTGGATTTCATGTCCCTTTAATCATTGTTAATCACTGTTGAATTGATGTAAAATTGACTATATCATCAGTCATACACACAAAACTAAATACCTTTTTCCTTTAATTTTGAAAATTTTGAAATTGTATACATTTTTATGGCAGTAAGTCATACAAATATATGTATGTGTGAGTCCTAAGACTTTGCAGCAAAAGTAATCTTTGTTTTGTTTTGGTGGTTCTGTCCATGGAGCTAATAAAGCTCTCTATTAAAAAAATAAAGGATTGTTAACATAGACACCTATGGATAGATCTGTCGTTAGGCAAAGTACACAACCGCCTATGGACACCTTCAAGAAACATGTTCCAGACTAGATATATATAGCAACAGTGCAATCATTTCCCCTTCTCCTTACATTCAGTGTGCACTGCAGCAAAACATTACCATTCATATTAAAATGATTGCAATTAATTCATTTCCAAGAATACATAGAAAAGACATTCATATTAATAATTGTACAATAATTCATAGCAATAAAGAGCCATTTATTGCTAGAGTATACTAAAAAATGCAATTTAATAATACATTACATTAAAACTGTAAAGTTATTCTTTTTGGAAGCTTTTTAATAAAAAAATATTATGCTTCCTATATCCCCATAAATTGTATATTGCATGTTATTCATGCATTATTTTGTAATCTTCATTTATCAAGATTATTAAGAGGGGTATATGAACAGATTAAACAAATCTGGCAATTTGTATACTAATATCCTAACCTTTCTATAAAAGTCATAAATTGTGGTTTTAAAGGGAGAGTCATGTCTCATATATCCTGTTAAGATCATAGAATAACAAGTTTCAATCATTACATTTTGAACATAAAACATATTGTAAAGGTCAAGGATCTAAACCCTGCAAAACCAACTCTGTAACCTGCATCAGAAGCACATTCTTACATGCACTACTCACTGAATGACCGGCAACAGCTTCTAAGGAACCACATTGAGTGCCTTCCACTCCAGCTACAGTACAGTTTAAAAAGGTATTGCAAAAAGTGAGGTCACTGTAATAAAACTGCAACACATTTTGTGGCTAATCCTATGTTTCCAGAATTGTTACTTGGAATCTTTTGCCGGTTCTTTAACCTTGCAAAACCAACTCTGTAACCTCCATCAAAAGCACATTCTTGCATGCACTACTCATCCAATGACCGGCAACAGCTTCTAAGGAACCACATTGAATGTCATTCTATTCCAGCTACAATACTGTTCATATGGAAGGCAGCAAGCATGACTACAAATATAATTTATAGAATTTATTTAAACTGTATAAAAAGGGACTACAAAAAGTGGCTTCACTGTAATAAAACTACTACGCGTTTTGTAGCTAAGCCTATGTTTCCAGCATGGTTACTTGGAAGCTGTTGCCGGTTGTTCAGTGAGATGAAGCCAGTCTGCTCCTATCAGCACAAGGGGATACTGCGTCCTTTGTGAGTGAGCATTCATTTTTTGACTTTGGATATTTCTGTCAATAGCTAGTGTTAAAACATATGGTGACAAATATTTTGTAAAGACAGCTAAACCTTTGATACTTTAGGATTTTGGCACTTCAGACTATATTCTCCACGTTTAGAGGTATCTTCACATTTATCTAATTCCTTTTGTATGCTATGGATTATATGCACTAAGATGTGTGGAGAAATCTTTCATTTATTCTATGGAACATGTTTCATAGGACATAGAGTTTGAAAAACCTTGTCTAACTTGGCAACCTTTCATATCCTTAGTTAAAGGGATATTAAACAGTGCTCCTTTAGTACAAAGAAATATGTTAAATTGAAGTAAACATGAAAAGAAACAGGTTGATTTTGACTGTACTAATAAAGTTTTTGTTTTAATCAAACCTTGTTACATAAATTTAATTTAATAGAGACAAAAGCTATACCTTATACTAGACCTTTTTAAACTAGATTATTTATAATAGATTTGATATTGATAAAAAAGATACTGGAGTAACTATGGACTTTATCTTTTACTTACATTATTAAAATTTAAATTGTCACATATTTTTTTTAAATTCTCTGGGGTAAACAACATTTATTGTATAGTGTTATTTTATAAGGCTTTTGACATTACAGGAACTTAAATTACAAAATTAGAGCTTCCAGCCATTACGCATTTTGCTCCTTATATTTATAAACTTGAGTTACGCTTTTGATGATATTTTTTTAGCCCCTATTGAAAAAAAAAAAAATTATGTACAACAAGGAACTCTCTCCTGCTTTACATGTTGTCACTTATACTATTTTGTTTGAGGAATTTAAATTTTTTTCCCGCAGAAAAAAAATCTGCAGATGCCCATTTTGGTAAGTTTGCAAACCTTTTAAGAATAATGTTCAACGTTGTTTTTTATTCCAACAGGTTTTTCAAACACATTTTGCTAACAAACATAATTGATAAATGATATAAAATATGTCTAGGTTCTTTTTTGTCAATAGTCTTGACCACAAATAAGGTCTTATTTTATTTGGTACAAAAAGTCTACACAATGATTTTCTATAAAACCACAAAAATATTTTGCTAAAATTATTTTTTCCTACTTTATCTTAGGCAATACATTTGCAAAATAAATAAAAAAAATAAGGTGTGAATTTTGGATAGTAACGTTACATTTTTTTCCTGATTTGGGGATTTTTGTAATAAAATATCAGACCTATTATTTTATAGATATTACACAAGGCTTTTCTTAAAAATGCCCTACATTTTTATTTTCCTAGGAAAGGAATTATGTTTACAATAATTATAATATTTTTGTAAACACATGATGGCCAAGAAAATTAGATCATTTTCTATGTATTTTTTTTATCTGATTATTGTGACTAGATTCTGTTATCATGACATTTACTTTGCATTTTTTTTCTTTTCATTTTACAATTCCTTGCACCAAAAAGAGAAAAGCAAACATATAAAATATAATTGCATAATATATTGAGTTTCCTTAACATGCAATATTTTCCTAGTAGTTGCAAAATATCGAATCGCTTTTAACACCCAATATAAAATGTGTCCTCCGTTTATACATCACAACTGCAAAGTAAAATAAATGAATGCCAAACCACCCTTATTGGGAACAAGAACCCTTATTTTGTCATGTCATTCCCTGAATGTCTCTCCTGTAGGAGGAAACCACAGAAATAAATAGATTTATGTAATCTCCCTATAACTGAGGCTACCAGTATGGTACAAATATGACTCCAGCCTGGTACAAAACGTAAAGAATCTTTGGATAAACAAATGCTGCCTGCTATGGAATTAACTATATTTTTTGGTTGCTATTGTGGATATAAAGTTATGTAATTGAATCTCATTCTGTCCATTGTCTCTTGTATGTTATTTAAAGAAAAATGTAAATCAAAATTGAATTCCACATAAAAGATGTATTTATACATATTGAAAAAAAACTTTGCAATGTAATTTTATTATTTGTTTTTCCTGATTTTTGTGTCATTCAAAGCAAAAGTAAAGTTACAATTAAACTTAAATTGATTGGATAGAGCATGACATTTTAACAACTTGCCAATGTACTTCTATAATCAACTTTGCTTAGTTTTCTTGGTATCCTTTGTTAAAGAGTAATCCTAGGTGAGCTCAGAAGCGTGCACGTGTCTGTAGCCATCTGGCAGCAGTGTTTGCAGCAATGTTGTTATACATAGCTGCCAAAGACTGCTATAGACACGTGAATGCTCCTAAGCTCCTATCAGCCTACATAAAAGTAATATTTAACAAAGGATACCAAGAGAACTAAGCAAATTAGATTATAGAAGAAAATGGGAAAGTTATTTAAAAGTGCATGCTCTATCTGAATCATGAAGGTTTAATTTTGACTTTATAATTGTCCCTTTAAACCTAAAAAGTATAGTTTATCCAATGCCCCAGAAAAGCTAGAGTGCAATATGGGGCATTAATTTAACCCCTTCACTGCCGGTACTTTCAGAGAAAAATACCGGATAATTTTTAGCATCTTTGCTATCACACTCCGGTTCCATATGCGGCAGATGCCTGGAGCTAAGGAACTGTAATTTAACAGCTGAGACTGCTGGACCTACGGTATGATGATCAAAGTACCGCAAGACGTATATATATATATATATATATATATATATATATATATATATATATATATATATGTCTTTTTGGGTGAAGGGGTTAAAATTCAGTGATTTCTTGATACATGCCATATCCTATTTATATATACCCTTAATTGGCCACAAGGGGTGATTTTTAAGGGGTACATTCCTGCAAAAAATAAAATAAAATATATATATATATGTCTTTAAACATTTTAAAGGGATAGTCAAGTCCAAAATAATCTTTCATGATTCAGATAGGGCATGTAATTTTAAACAACTTTCCAATTTACTTTTATCACCAATTTAGATTTGTTCTCTTGGTATTCTTAGTTGAACGCTAAACATAGGAGGTTCATATGCTAATTTCTTAGACTTTGAAGGCCGCCTCTGCATTTGACAGTTTTTCACCAGTAAAGAGCGTTAGTTCATGTGTTTCATATAGATAACATTGAGCTCATGCACATGAATTTACAGAGGAGTGAGCACTGATTGGCTAAAATGCAAGTCTGTCAAAAAAAATGAAATAAGGGGGACGTCTGCAGAGGCTTAGATACAAAGTAATCACAGAGGTAAAATGTGTATTATTATAACTGTGTTAGTTATGCAAAACTAAGGAATGGGTAATAAAGGGATTATCTATCTTTTAAGACAACAAAAATTCTGGTGTTGACTGTCCCTTTAAAGGTATATGGGACAAACACTCTATGTTAAATAGGTTTTTATGTTCGCAGTCATCCATGCTTTTGAGAGCTGCAGTAGACCATCGGACCATGCGTATGGTACGTACACATTGACAGCATTATACTATTTGGAGAAAACTGACGGGGTCCTTTGGCTTGTAGAAATAGTACAATAAAAGTGTATACATATTTTAGTACCATATAAATAAATTCTATACAGGTAGAAAACTCTTTATCCAAACTGATTGGGATTGGAAAAGATTTGGATTTCGGAAAAGACAAACAGTGACAGTTCTCCATAAAAATATACTGTATGTTCTACAGAGCAAAGCCTATTTCCGTTCTCTTTCTCTGGACTACATATAAACAGAAGAAGAAAATTAATTGACTGCTGCATATAATCTACCAGTAAATATATGGAGGTAAGGGACAAAAGGGTTTTCACTTAAAGAGATAGTCTAGTCAAAATTAAACTATTATGATTCAGATAGAGCATGCAATTTTAAGCAACTTTCTAATTTACTCCTATTTTCAATTTTTCTTTGTTCTCTTGGTATCTTTATTTGAAAAAGCAAGAATGTAAGCTTGCTGATTGGTGTCTAAATGTAGCCAACAATCAGCAAGTGCTACCCAGGTGCTGAACCAAAAATGGGCCAGCTCCTAAGCTTACATTCTTGCTTTTTCAAATAAAGATACCAGGAAAACAAAGAAAGAATTGATAATAGGAGTACATTAAAACGTTGCTTAAAGGGACGGTCTACACCAGAATTGTTATTGTTTAAAAAGATAGATTATCCCTTTATTACCCATTCCCTAGTTTTGCACAACCAACCCAGTTATAATAATACACTTTTTACCTCTGTGAGTACCTTGTATCTAAGCCTCTGCAAACTGTCCCCTTATCTCAGTTCTTTTGACAGACATCCATTTTAGCCAATCAGCGTTGGCTCACTGGAACTCAACATGCGTGAGGACAATGTTATCTATATGACACACACGAATGAACACCCTCTAGTGGTGAAAAACTGTCAAAATGCCCTAAGAGAAGAGGAGGCCTTCAAGGGCTTAGAAATTAGCATATGAACCTCCCAGGTTTAGCTTTCAACTAAGAATACCAAAAGAACAAAACAAAATTGGTGATAAAAGTAAATTGGAAAATTGTTTAAAATTACTTTCTCTATCTGAATTATGAAAGTTTATTTTAAACTAGACTATTCCTTTCAATGAGAAATCCCTGGGTGCAATGCTTTACAGGATATATCTCATGGCAAACTTATATTTCAAGCTCCGTAGGGAGGAGGGTCCTGTAATCCACCTGTCCAAGCCTGCCTTCCCTATCTTTATTTATTTATTGTACCAAATTTATAGCTCTGCACATTACAAATAATAGCTTCTAAGTAAGAAGTGCACTTTGTCACAGTATGTGCTGGTATTACAGAGTGCTCAGCTGTTATTTTACACTATGTATGTATTGCATACTTCTAAAGTGCGGCTAATCACCCGTAAGGGTCTCAAGGGGCAGCTCATTTTATCGACCTCGGAAGGAGGAAAGGCTGAGTGGACCTTGCCGGGGATTGAACCTGCAACCCTTGGGTTGCTACAGAGCTCTGCCACAGGGCCTTAGCATGCTGAGCTATCTGTCCAGCCAAAAATTAAAGGGACACAAAGTGTCTGCAGTATGCTGATGCTGTACAACTGCAGTACACTACAGTGCAGCAGTTGCTATAAAAGATGCATTAAAAAAGAAGGCTGCTTTTACCTTTATTTTTCATGCCAATGCGAACACCTTGTGCACCTGTGTCAGTATCTTAGCCTACACGTAAATTCTATATATTGACCTACACGTCCCTTTAATCAATGACATACTGCTACCAAAGCTAAACTGCAATGGAGTGATGACAACACACTCATAATAAGCAAATGTTTTAACATTTCTTCAGTAAAAATATATTATATAACTGATAGGGGAGGCTAGTTGGCCCCAGTATAATGTCAGGAATAAAAATGTTTATTTTAGGCAGAATTTTTAAGTTGAAAGCTGCATTTTTACATACTCTCAACATTGTACAATAAATACCTAAAAGGTTTATATATGCTGCAAACATGCTGGTGTGTGCACAACTGTGCTATGCATGCTCGTTGCTGTGCTGTGTATGATGGATGACACATGTCTCTGGACATGCTATGCACCTCTCATTGGCTGCAGTTCTCCTCAAAAATACCAGGTGACTTGTGGGTGATCTGGGGAAATAAGTGGGTGAGTTTGTTGATCAGACCCACAAACCTGGAGTTCCTGTTCCATATAAGATATCAGACTGCATTGCCTAAACCTCTGTTAGCTATAAATCCACATCAGGAGTAAGATCAGACCTACAGACCTGCGCCCCCTGTCGGGCAAATATCCATATCGCACCCAATAAGCTAAGCAGACTTTTTTTTTTTTTTTTACTTATATCTTACTGGACAGATAGTTAAAGAAATGCAGTATCCAGTGGAGACCTAGCACCATAGTGCCTTATCTGGCAACTAGATAAAGGTTTTTGGGTTTTCTAGTAAAACAATGAAGTGCAACAGCATTATAACTGGTTGGATGTTTGGACTAGAAGCTGATTAGTGTTATTTTTAATTACAAAGCACTACATGTCAATAAAATGTAGTCAAATATATACACAGAAGTGATCTCTACTTTACATATTTTCTGAATCTTAAAGGGACATATAAGTAATATATAAGTAAATAACATCCTGCTCTAATATGTTCCAAAATGTTGTTATTGAACCATTGCTTGCAGTTCTATAGCAGCAATGCCCTACTGGGAGCTAGCTAAACACATATGGTAAGCCAATGACAAGAAGCATATGTACGTAGCCAGCAATCTCTAATCACTAGCCAGCACTCAGTAGTGCACAGCTCCTCTTGAACCTACAAAGTTAATTTTATGATTGAATAAACGAAAAATTATCTAACAATTGCAAGCTGTTTCCCAATTATGAAAGTTTCCTTTTGACTTATATACATTTGTATATGTAAAGATCTCCTGCAGTTGAATAATATAGTCTAATATCTTTTCAAGCAACTTTGCCTACAAAAAAATAAGCAAATGTGTTTTTGGGTCCTATAGAGAAGGAGAGCAAAGCTATAGCAGGTGTAGAAAACTTAATCTTCACATCCCTTATAATGCTCAGATCTGGAAATGTATACACAACATGCACAAGTACTTCTAAATATGTGAAAACAGCAACAGAACATCTAAAACACAAACTTAAAGGGTTACTGAACCCAAATTTCTTCTTTCAGGGTTCAAAAACAGCATGTGATTTTAAGCAACTTTCTAATTTACTCCTATTATCAATTTTTCTTCGTTCTCTTGGTAACTTTATTTAAAAAAGCAGTAATGTAAGCTTACGAGACGGCCCATCTTTGGTTGAGCACATGGGTAGCGATTGCTGATTTGAGGATAAATGTAGCCACTAATCAGCAAACACTACTCAGGTGCTGAACCAAAGATGGTCCGGCTCGTAAGCTTACATTCCTGCTTTTTCAAATAAAAATACCAAGAGAATGAAGAAAAAATGATAATAGGAGTAAATTAGAAAATTGCTTAAAATTGCATGCGCTATCTGAATCATGAAAGAAAAAATGTGTGTTCAGTATCCCTTTAAAGTGAAAGTAAATTTTACTAGTTATAGTTTACTCGACCATCAACAAGTTCAGTCACTAAGTTTTATTTTTTTTATGTTTTAATGTTTTCGAAATATTACTGTAAATGCTATCTTACACTTCAGTATCTTCCTCCGCCCCCTTGCTTTCTCCTGAATTCATTGTTATTACTCGTATCAGCGGCCCACCTGCTGTATATGTAATGAAGCGTGCTAGTACTTATTTATGCGCATGCGCAATCCTACGATCTCCTTGCACTTAGAGGGACTGACAAAGAGACTGACAACATTCTGAGTTAGTGGCATGCACATTAACAGAAGTAGGCGTATATTGAACCTTGTTAGATGCCAATGGGGGAGCCAATCGGTTAGATACGGCTGGAATTATCACCGGTAATTAATTTTTTTTTTGTTGGTGCAGGTGGAGGATCGGCGAGTGAATTGGGCAAACAGAATACTAAAAATAAACGATATGGAAAATGAGGCGAAAGAAATCATGAATGAAAGTAATGTTTATTTTTTATATATATTTCAAATCTAAATACCGGATAACCTGACTTTACTTTCACTTTAAGGTAAAAAGATAAGAAAGTAAAAATTAAGTAATTCAGACAGAGCATGTCATTTTAAGGCACTTTTAAATTCACTTGACATTATCTCACCAATGGGGTTCAGCTAACTCACAGTACTGCACTACTCCTCTGGAGCTCACTTTAAAGGGACATTAAACTGCTGGGTACAAATGCCTTGTTACTACATACCATACTACTGTGTTTCCCCCTGTGCCTGCATCTCTCTTTAAAGCTGTTCTCTTTCTTTAACTCATTACAGAATCCAGTTTTTAAAGCGTTGCATTTTATTCTGGACGCCGCCATCTTGTAGCTCCTGTATTGTTGTATCATGGGACAGAAGCAGTGCACTTTCACAGATAGAGAGCGGAAGAGTTACATTTCTGCAGTTTTATGCACAGGTTAAAAGTTTTATTACAAATATAAGCTTCAAGATGGCAGCACCCAGTGTGAAGAGGCAACTTCACTAATTGATAATTCTATGGGGTTAAAAGTAGAGAATAGAAAAATCCCTTTGCATGGGGTTATGTATATATATATATATATATATATATATATATATATATATATATATATATAGACAGACAAGCAATAGTAACATTTTAAAATATGCTACGGGCAAGGGTTCATTATTTGGGAATACATATGTTGAATATCTGCTCTGCAGAGGTGGTAACAGTGAATACAGTAATTAAGCCAATTCATCATTAACATAACAAACTCTACAGTCAAAATAAAGTTTTATGTTTTCAAAAAAAATTGTGATTTGTGTTGTTCAATCTGTTTTCATTTGCAGTCAATTGTTAATGTCTTTCTACTACATGGAAGTGGGGTAAGTTACAAAATAAAATAAAGTAACATTCCATAGATATTGTAGGAGCCCCCCTAAAAATATCACTTAATATACAATAAAATAATAATTTGTTGTAAGTTTCTACAGATAAAATAGGAAAAGAAACTTATATAATATTCCCTTTGATAATAAATCATGTTTGACACTATCATAAATAATGTGTCTTTCAATTCTTTGTTTTAAGTTACTTCATTTTTATCTATCTATCTATCTATCTATCTTTCTATCTTTAAACACACACATATAAAGGTATATATATATATATATATATATATATATATATATATATATATATATGCTCAAAGTTAAATCTTTCTCTCTGATAAAGTGATATAAAATATTTTTTATATATATATATATATATATATATATATATATATATATATATATATAATTGTATATTACTGGTAAGGACCATACACTTTATAGAAGAGAAAGATGAAACTTAATATGTTGAATTTTATCCTCATGTTGATATATAAAATATCATGAGGAAATTTTTTTGCTGATAGCAAATTAGCAGTTTATAATGAATAGCAGCCGCAGATAAATTCTGTGTATCCCACAGCACAGGGCAGGATAAAGATCTGTATAAACTCTTGGCTTGCTGTTACGAGGAATATACGGTATTATATTTTATGACCACTATGATTAAATATGTGAAATGTTCATCCACTCTCTACAATAGAAAACAAGAAATGCACCATATAGGCAAGTTTTTATCTGCAATACTAAAACTGTAAATGCATTCATGTTAGTGTATCTAGAATGTTAACTTTAACTCATTGGCTGCCAAAGTGGACAGAACAGAATTATACAGTAACCAAAGGGTTAAAATAACTTTATTGCAAATTAACAAATGAAAATACAAGATTTATATTTACCTCTCTGATTTACCACAGATTATACCTCTCTGATTTAGCACAGATTATAGTTTTATACCTTGCGAACAGTTTTAACAATAACTTCATACATGTAATTCTACCTTTTTAGAGTGTTTAAATAAACTCTTACACTGCTGAAAATTCAGGGACATAATAATTAGTATTTGGTTTTCCTTTCAAACTTTTTTGCAGTTTTCTTTTTTTTCTCTCTACATATTCTTTCTTATTCCCTTGCACATACTGTACATATGTATTCATTAATGTATGTTAATGTGTTGCTGCAAATTGTGTACATATCAATAAATAAAAAATATTACATTTAAAAATATGTATTCTGGATTTTTGTCCACAAAATTTCTGGTATGTTTAGTTAAAACTTATTTTTTGTAAATAACCTTATTATTTTCTAAACTAGTGGCAAACAAGAAACAATATTTTTGAGTTTAATGGATTTCTTTTTCTTTTGTTAATCAATAAGATTGATTCAATGGAGCAGTAAGAAATCAGCCTTTTGCTTTAGTTAAATAATGAGTGCACTAGTAACATTCTTCCCCTGGAACCAACCAGATTTTTCCATCCCTGTACATATAGATAAATAAAGTATAAAGATAGATAGACAGGCAGGCAGACAGACAGATAGTAAGATAGATAGATAGATAGATAGATAGATAGTAGAGGTAGACAGACAGGCAGACAGATAGCAAGATAGATAGATAGATAGATATAGATTGATTGATAGATAGACAGATTAATTTGATATTTCTCCTACTATTTTGTATTAGTCTGTAACAAGTTATTTTCTGGCTATTTAATTTCTACATATTTGCTATGGTGTCTGTGTTTATAGCTGGCTTCATATGACCATTTATTTTAAAAAAGACAAATCTTCAGCAATTTTCTGCTGTTGTGTTTACTTTCAATGTGACTGCTGAGTTGGTAAATATTTTTTTTTGTTTTTCAGCAAGAAAAAACAACTAGTTTGTCATTTTCCTCTAGAAACCAATGACTTCTAGTGATTAAAAAAATCACTTGATTAAAAGCTAAAATAAAATATATGGAAAAAAATGAAACTATAAATAACATTATGTGCAATCATAAGAACTTTCCTTATAATGCCATATTGTAGCATGTGCTAAATTGTATCTTACTGTCACATAAACATTTTTCATAGCTTTCTAATTAAAAAGATATTGTCTGCTTTCTTTCAAGCATTATACTAAAACAGAAGGTATAGGAAAATCTGTGCTTTTTATCTATCAAAATGTAAACTCAGACCTCCCATTTCAAAGAGCTTTCTAGAGAAAATAAACCATTCCACTAGATTATCCTATGGTGTGTGAATGGATCCACCAAGTTTCAAGAGCTCCCCATGTAATCTTTTCTACAGGATTATAATATAGGGATTGAATAGAGCTTCTAAAGAGATCAATTAATTCTTAGTAAATCTACCTCAGAAGGACAGACTCAGAGACAGACAGACAGACAGATTAGATTAGATAGATAGTTATAGATAGATGATAGATAGATAGATGATTGATAGATGATAGATAGATAGATAGATAGATAGATAGATAGATAGATGATAGATGGATGGATGGATAGATAGATGATAGGTAGATAGATAGATAGATAGATAGATGATAGATAGATAGATAGATAGATGATTGATAGATAGATAGATAGATAGATAGATGATAGATAGATAGATAGATAGATAGATAGATAGATGGATGGATAGATAGATGATAGGTAGATAGATAGATAGATAGATGATAGATAGATAGATAGATAGATGATTGATAGATAGATAGATAGATAGATGATAGATAGATAGATAGATAGATAGATAGATGATTGATAGATAGATAGATAGATAGATAGATGATAGATAGATAGATAGATAGATAGATAGATGATAGATGGATGAATGGATAGATAGATAGATAGATAGATAGATAGATAGGTAGATAGATAGATAGATAGATAGATAGATGATTGATAGATAGATAGATAGATGATAGATAGATGATAGATAGATAGATAGATAGATAGATGATTGATAGATAGATAGATAGATAGATAGATAGATAGATAGATAGATGATAGTAGCTACCTCAGTTTACAGTTATACTATAATGTATCATCCTACTTCACCTATAACTGTAAAAACATTACCCAAATTAAACTGTGATGCTTGTTTGAGGTTATTGTTTCTTTAATAATTAAACCCCTGTCTTTTTGATACACTGATAGCTAATTCTTTCTTACACCTAACTTCTGGCAGCAGTGCCCATGCGAATCAGCTATGTACAGAATGTAGCATGAATATCTTAATGTCTGGGCTACAGGAATTTGCTAAGCCCTGAAGGGTCATTTTGATTGTCTAGCTTTTATCTTGCCCGGAGATCAGTGGGCAAGATATACACATAGATAGCATGTTGCATGTACACATTGCAGTATGTCAGTTTCTCTTCTTCACAGCGTGTTTTGAATACCTCATTACAAGTCACACATTGTTAAAAGAATTCCAAAAAGATCAACTATAAAACAAACAGCTGGCTCACCGCATAACTAAGCTGCATTATTGTTCCACAAAGCTATTATGTACTTGCAAAGCCTTGTGTAAAAATATCTCATTGAACACCCTGCAGAGATATGTAATTTAGTAGGGTGAAGAGTTTAATGTGTAAATAGACATACAGTATCTATTATTCCCTGCACCCTTCCTGGGGTCGCATCACTGATGGGCAAATAATTAGAAATTCATAGCATTTAATTTAAATGAAATATGCATATATGTATACATAAATGTATATAATAGTAATATATAGTTATATCTATCTATCTATCTATCTATCTATATATATATATATATATATATATATATATATATATATATATATATATATATATATATATATATATATATATATATATATATATACATACACACACACACACATTATATTCCTCTAGATCTGTATTCTCTCTATAACATTTAGATTGACATTAGCTTCCTGACCTCAACAAAGCAAACATTTAAGCATCACAAACGTCTTAATCTCTTTAAACCCCACTTTCCCCTAAGGGTATTCAGACTAAGAAGCAAGCACATTTCTGATCTTATTTGCTGTAGACAAACGCTGTTTTTTTTTTTTATAGCTCTTTTAATATGTCATAAAACTCGTTAATAATGTACTTACCACCAAGAAGAGTCCACCCTTGGAGTCAAAATAAGCAAAATTAAAATATAAACAAAACACATCCTAGTTGAGTTTGTTTGATTGCTTTCTGAGGAAGCTACTGTTCTGTGGCAATTCCTTAATCCTGGAGAAGATGAACCTTTATGGTGAATCCTGAGGGGTCCTCCAGGGTGGGCTAAATGTAGCATAATGTAGTTATCTCCCAAATAAAGTGCTTTCCAAAAAAAATAATCCCAGATGGTTTGCAGGTAAAGATATCACTGCATCTCAAAATTAGCATCTGCTGCAAATTGAATCCTTCCAAACTTTCTTGTTCCTCTTCATTTTCCACAATGTATAACTTGTATATCCTTCTTTTTAAAATATATTATTTTTCTGTTATTGCTGATGGAAATATCTGCAACAATGTTTATCCTTACTCTGATTTGCAGAGTTGTTAAAAGTATGAAATATGTTTTAAGGAAAGTTGGTTTTAAATGTATTTATATTAATACGTTTAGAGGGAGAGTAAAATGAAGGGTATGATAACCTAACATTTTAAGGGGGAAAAAAAGAAAAGAAAAAAAAAGAGCAAAGATTTAGGATGTATCAGTAATTCACAATCTTAAGTAAATGTGGCTGCTGTCTGTCTCTAGAGATCTAACCAGGGGCTGTGGATGATGCTGAATAAGTCTTCCTTCTTCTGTGATGAGGAGAGTCAGTAATGATGTGAGCTGATTCTTTGCCCCTGGCTCTTATGTCTCATTGGACAGGCAATAGTTAGATGAATTCCTGGATTCACTTGAGGTAGCAGATCCATGGCTATTGCTGGAACTCCCCCTCTTTAGTGAGCCTGTGCATTGGGTGAGGATTGACTGAGCTGTCACCTTTGCAAAAAGTTTTCAGGAGCAGCCACACACCACCACCTGCTGCTGTGATACAGACACAGACGGTAGAAGAAGACACATGCATACAATAGACAGTGCCCAGAGCCTTTGTCTGCATGGTCTTAGTGCTCTTAAACTTTCCACCAGAAAACTACACAAACGATTAGTTCATTTTATAAAGGAAGACATTTATTATTATTCTCAAAAATAGTTACATTTATTAAAATATAATTCAAATACACCTTTTTCTTTGCAAGCTTTAAGAGGGTAAAACAAAATGTATTACAGTATTTTACTTGATTATTCCTGTACTGTTCTTGTTAATTAATAAATAAATCTGGAGCATGTAAATGTTCACCAATATATCTATGTAAACTTCTATACCATAGAGTATTACTGCACAAACGTGCACTTTCTGTTCAAAATCAACATAAACAGCTTTAACTTAAAGGGACAGTAAATTCCAAAAAAAAAAACCTTTCATGTTTTAAATGGGGAATATAATTTTAAACAAGTTTCCAATTTACTTTTATAACCAATTATGCTTTGTTCTCTTGGTATTCTTAGTTGAAAGCTAAACCTAGGAAGGCTCATATGATAATTTCTAAGACATTGAAAGCGCCTCTGATCACATGCTATGTTATTTGCTTTTCACAACAGGGGAGAGCTAGTTCATGTGAGCCATATAGATAACATTGTGATCACACCTGTGAATTGTGGCAGACACTGCACTAATTAGCTAAAATGAAAGTCAATAGATAATAAATAAAATGTCATGTGATCAGGGGGCTGTCAGAAGAGGCTTAGATACAAGTTAATCACAGAGGTAAAAAGTATATTATTATAACTCTGTTGGTTATGCAAAACTGGGGAATGGGTAATAAAGGGATTATCTATCTTTTAAAACAACAACAATTCTGGTGTTGACTATCCCTTTAAAGGGACATTACATTCAAAATGAAGTTGCTGATTATCTAAACTTCGTTGGTTCTAATTAGGTTTTTTACACCAACACTGACAGGTGCTGTGCTGGTGGAATTATCTTAAAAAGGGGCAGCCCCAGCTAGTGATGAGATGTCTCCTATAGAAAGTAATAAAGCTCGTTGGAAAAAGAAACATTCACTGTGTGGGGCGAAATTAGCAGTGAGCAGTACGTGCACTTAAAAAAATGAACACATTGCGATGCTTTCTCTGTATAGCATCTTACAATCGCCTTTATTTTCATATGCATTTGTTTTTCTATTAGGGTCTTAAGTATTTTGCATATTTTGTCACAACCTCGTCACCTTTTAGTTTGGGAGGAAAAAAACTGTGAGATCTGTGGGGTGGAAATGTTTAGATATTGACGCTTGGATTTGAGAGAAATTTTCATACACGCCTAGGGAATGCCCATGTTCAGCCCATTTTACTATAAAACAACAATTACGCTGTATTTTGTTCTCGTAAGTACAAATTTCTATGTATTTTTTGCACATCTAGCCCTCCATTATATATGCAGTGTCACCTGCAAAATCCTCCGGCGCCAGATTTTATTAATTCAATTATTCCTATTTAAAACGAAATACTTACCTATAAAATAAACCCTAAGATAGCTACAATATAATTAATAATTACATTGTAGCTATTTTAGGATTTATTTTTATTTTACAGGCAACTTTGTATTTATTTTAACTAGGTAGAATAGTTATTAAATAGTTATTAACTATTTAATAGCTACCTAGTTAAAATAAAGACAAATTTACCTGTAAAATAAATCCTAACCTAAGTTACAATTACACCTAACACTACACTATCATTAAATACTATCATTAAATAAATTAAATTAATTAAATACAATTAGCTAAAATTAAATACAATTTAATAAAATAAACTAAAGTACAAAACCCCCCCCACTAAATTACAGAAAATAAAAAAAAATACAAGAAGTTTAAACTAATTACACCTAATCTAAGCCCCCTAATAAAATAAAAAAGCCCCCCAAAATAATAAAATTCCCTACCCTATACTAAATTACAAATAGCCCTTAAAAGGGCTTTTTGCGGGGCATTGCCCCAAAGTAATCAGCTCTTTTACCTGTAAAAAAAGAAATACAACCCCCCCAACATTAAAACCCAACACCCACACACCCAACCCTACTCTAAAACCCACCCAATCCCCCTTAATAAAACCTAACACTACCCCCCTTGAAGATCACCCTACCTTGAGCCGTCTTCACCCAGCCGGGCAGAAGTCTTTATCCGATCCGGGCAGAAGTCTTCATCGAATCCGGGCAGAAGAGGTCCTCCATCCGGGCAGAAGTCTTCATCCAAGCGGCATCTTCTATCTTCTTCCATCCGACGAGGAGCGGCTCCATCTTGAAGACATCCGACGCGGAGCATCCTCTTCGTTCGACGTCCAACTGAAGAATGAAGGTTCCTTTAAATGATGTCATCCAAGATGGCATACCTTCAATTCCGATTGGCTGATAGAATTCTATCAGCTAATCGGAATTAAGGTAGGAAAAATCCTATTGGCTGATGCAATCAGCCAATCGGATTGAAGTTCAATCCGATTGGCTAATCCAATCAGCCAATAGGATTGACCTCGCATTCTATTGGCTGTTCCAATCAGCCAATAGAATGCGAGCTCAATCCGATTGGCTGATTGCATCAGCCAATAGGATTTTTCCTACCTTAATTCCCGGATCGGATGAAGACTTCTGTCCGGCTGGGTGAAGACAGCTCAAGGTAGGGTGATCTTCAAGGGGGTAGTGTTAGGTTTTATTAAGGGGGGATTGGGGGGGTTTTAGAGTAGGGTTGGGTGTGTGGGTGGTGGGTTTTAATGTTGGGGGGTTTGTATTTCTTTTTTTACAGGTAAAAGAGCTGATTACTTTGGGGCAATGCCCTGCAAAAAGCCCTTTTAAGGGCTATTTGTAATTTAGTATAGGGTAGGGAATTTTATTATTTTTTGGGGGGGCTTTTTTATTTTATTAGGGGGCTTAGATTAGGTGTAATTAGTTTAAACTTCTTGTAATTTTTTTTTAATTTTCTGTAATTTAGTGGTTTTTTTTTTTGTACTTTAGTTTATTTTATTTAATTGTATTTAAAGGGACAGTCAACACCAGAATGTTTGTTGTTTAAAAAGATAGATAATCCCTTTATTACCCATTCCCCAGTTTTGCAAAACCAACACTGTTATATTAATACACTTTTTACTCCTGTGACTAACTTGTATCTAAGCATCTTCTGACCGCCCCTAATCACATGACTTTTAGTTATTATCTATTGACTTGCATTTTAGCCAATTAATGCAGTGTTTGCCACTAGCCACGGGTGTGATCACAATGCTATCTATATGGCCTACATGAGCTTGCTCTCCCCTGCTGTGAAAAGTAAATAAAATAGAAGCGGCCTTCAAGGGCTTAGAAATTATCATATGTGCCTTCCTAGGTTTGGTTTCAACTAGAATACCAAGAGAACAAAGCAAAATTGTTGATAAAAGTAAATTGGAAAGTTGTTTAAAATTAAATGCCCTATTTGAAAAATAAAAGTTTTTTTTGGACTTGACTGTCCCTTTAATTTTAGCTAATTGTAGTTAATTAATTTAATTTATTTAATGATAGTGTAGTGTTAGGTGTAATTGTAACTTAGGTTAGGATTTATTTTACAGGTAAATTTGTCTTTATTTTAACTAGGTAGCTATTAAATAGTTAATAACTATTTAATAACTATTCTACCTAGTTAAAATAAATACAAAGTTGCCTGCAAAATAAAAATAAATCCTAAAATAGCTACAATGTAATTATTAATTATATTGTAGCTATCTTAAGGTTTATTTTATAGGTAAGTATTTAGTTTTAAATAGGAATAATTGAGTTAATAATAGTAAATATATTTAGATTTATTTAAATAATATTTAAGTTAGTGGGTGTTAGGGTTAGGGTTAGACTTAGGTTTAGGGGTTAATAACTTTATTATAGTGGCGGCGACATTGGCGGCGGAAGATTTGGGGTTAATACATTTAATAGGCTATGTGGGCTATGGCGGTTTAGGGGTTAATACTTGAATAGGTTAATTGCGTTGTGGGCTATGGCAGTGTAGGGGTTAATAATTGAGTTATTACTTGCGGTGTGGGTTTGATGGCGGATATAGGGGTTAATAGTTTAAATAGGCATATTGCGGGGGGTTGTCGGTCTAGGGGTTAATACATTTAATATTAGTAATGAGAGGGGGGGGATTGCGGATATAGGGGTTTTACGTGTCGGGCTTATTTTTGGGAGGCATGTTAGACTTTTACGGGAGATTTTCTTTACTTTTCTTAGGCGCCGCCAGTTTCTAAAGTGCCGTAAGTCACTGGCAACTCCAGAAATTTGTATTTACGCTCATTTCTGGACATCGCTAGTTTATCCGACTTACGACGCTTTATGAACTGCCGGCGGGGTTTATGTAATACCCCGATGTGCAAGGTGAAATTACTGGCGGCGCAGGTTCCCATGCTTGCGCCGAAACCTGTGCCATATATTTGATTGCGCCCCTAGTGTTCTTAAATGGTTCAGATTGAGCATACTGTTTTAAACAGCTCTCCAATTTACTTAATTATTTAACTTGCTTTGTTCTCTTGATATCCTTTGTTCAACTAAGTTGGTTGATAGGAACTTAGGAGTGCGTATGTATCTACAGTAGTCTATGGCAGCAGTATTTGCAACAATGTATATCATTGTTATAAACATTATTTCAAACACTGCTGCCAGATGGCTAAACACAAGTGCACGCTCCAGAACTCACCTAAAATTACTCTTTAACAAAGGATACAAAGAGAAGCAAGCAAAATTTATAATGGAATTAAAATGGAAAGTTGTTTAAAATGTCATGATCTATCAAATCAATTTAAAGGGCCACT
>NC_069501.1:430018857-430056357 GCF_027579735.1 Bombina bombina | reverse complement strand
GTCTACAGCAGAATTATTAGTTTAAAAGATAGATAATCCCTTTATTACTTATTCCCCAGTTTTGCATAACCAACACAGTTATATTAATATACTTTTTACCTCTTTGAGTATCTTGTATCTAAGCATCTTCTAACAGCTCCCTGATCACATGACTTTTTATTTATTATCTATTGACTTGCATTTTAGTCAAGTAGTGCTGTGCTGTGGTTACTCTTAAATAATTCAACGGGCGTGAGCACAATGTTATCTATATGGCCCACATGAATTAGCAGTCTCCTGTTGTGAAAAGCAAAAAAAGGGCTTGTGATAAGAGGCTGTCTGTAGTGGTTTAGAAACAGACAGAAATTTAGAGGTTGAAATGTTATAAAGTATATTAATATAACAATGCTGGTTGTGCAAAGCTGGGGAATGGGTGAAAAAGGTAAAGGTGTTGTCTATCTTTTTAAACAATAACAATTTTAGTGTTGACTGTCCCTTTAAGGTAGGATGCAAGAGGAGGGCTTTCCCTTCTTTTTCTTCCACTGCTCATGTGTGGGGGAAAAATGCACATTTATTCACTATATACACATTCACAAGTTTAGTTAGCATGAGCCATTTTGTTCTGGGAGGAATAGGCATTAGTAAAAAGAAAAAACAAACAAACATAAAAATTCACTCATTTGGTGCTTAATGTCTCTGTAAGAGTTCACTGACTATATGCTCCCATTTGTATATCATTACTCTGTATTGAAAAGCATATATTCATGATTTATTGTAGCCAAATAGCACACATACGTTTTTTTTGTTTTTGTTTTCTTTTATGTGGTACATTAGATGGCTTCTCTTACGCAGACAATAATCTTGTGAAAAATGTCAGATTACGAGATTAAAGCTATCTAGCTAATACTCTATCTGTAACTATAAAGTCCTTGCTTGCACAGTTAACTTTAGCACAGCTGTTCAGTGTAATAGATTCTGTCTGCTTCAAACGCTCTAGACATTAATATTTAGCATAGGTGTCTGAATAATACCTCTGTATCTAGATGTGAAACATTGTAATTTGTTTGTATAATATCAAGCAGTCAGATACAAACAATATCTTTTGCAGCCGGCTGTTAAGAAATTCAGAAATAACGCTGTAACAAGAGGACCTGTTAATATGTTTGATGTCAGATTACGAGATTACTAATTCAGTGATTTCTGAATTTCTTAATAGCTGGCTACAACAGATATTCGGCTAGATTATGAGTCTTGGGTTATGAGTAAAAAAGCAGCATTAAAGCTCATAACGCTGCTTTTTTACTACCGCTGCTATTACGAGTCTTGCAGATTTAGGGGCACCGCACACTTTTTTGGCCTTACCGCAAATCAGCTTACGCTATTTGCGTATAGTTTATTTTCAATGGGACTTTCATAGCGCCAGTATTACAAGCTTGTCCTGGGAGGCCAAAAAGTGAGCGGTACAGCCTATCCCGCAAGATTCATAACGCATTCTAAAGTCAGTAGTTATGAGTTTTACACTACAATGCTGTAGCATAAAACTCATAACTAAAGTGGCAAAAAGTACACTAACACCCATAAACTACCAATTAACCCCTAAACCGAGGCCCTCCCGCATCGTAAACACTATAATAAAAATATTAACTCCTAATCTGCCGCTCCGGACATCGCCGCCACTATAATAAACATATTAACCCCTAATCTGCCATTCCTAACATCGCCGCCACCTACCTTAATTTATTAACCCCCTAATCTGGCGCCCCAACGTCGTCGCTACTATATTAAATTTATTAACCCCTAAATCTAAGTCTAACCCTAACCCTAACACCCCCTAACTTAAAATATAATTAAAATAAATATAAATAAAAATTACTATCATTACCTAAATAATTCCTATTTATAACTAAATACTTACCTATAAAATAAACCCTAAGCTAGCTACAATATAACTAATAGTTACATTGTAGCTAGCTTAGGGTTTATTTTTATTTTACAGGCAAGTTTGTATTTATTTTAACTAGGGAGAATAGTTACTAAATAGTTATTAACTATTTAATAACTACCTAGCTAAAATAAATACAAATTGACCTGTAAAATAAAACCTAACCTTTCTTACACTAACACCTAACATTACACTACAAATAAATTCCCTAAATTAAATACAATTAACTAAATTCAATACAATTAGCTAAATTACAAAAACAAAACAAAACACTAAATTACAGAAAATAAAAAACAAATTACAAGATCTTTAAACTAATTACACCTAATCTAATAGCCCTATCAAAATAAAAAAAAAACTAGCCTAAACTAAACTACCAATAGCCCTTTAAAGGGCCTTTTGTGGGGCATTGGCCCAAAGAAATCAGCTCTTTTACTTACAAAAAAAAAATACAAACAACCCCCCAACAGTAAAACCCACCACCCACACAACCAACTATCCAAATAAAACCCTAACTAAAAAAACCTAAGCTCCCCATTGCCCTGAAAAGGGCATTTGGATGGGCATTGCCCATAAAAGGGCATTTAGGTCTATTGCAGCCCAAACCCCTAATCTAAAAATAAAACCCACCCAACACACCCTTAAAAAATCCTAACACTAACCCCCAAAGATCCATTTACAGTTTTGAAGAGCCGACATCCATCCTCAACGAAGCCAGGAGAAGTCTTCATCCAAGCGGCAAGATGGCCTCAACGAAGCCGGCAGAAGTGGTCCTCCAGACGGGCAGAAGTCTTCACCCAGACGGCATCTTCAAAACATCCGGTGCGAAGCATCCTCTTCAATCGATGGCTTCTTCTGGAATGAAGGTTCCTTTAAATGACGTCATCGAAGATGGCGTCCCTTAGATTCCAATCAGCCAATAAGATTGAGCTTGTTTGGCTAGGATTTTTTCAACCTTAATTCCGATTGGCTGATAGAGTTCTATCAGCCAATCGGAATCTAAGGGACACCATCTTGGATGACGTCACTTAAAGGTACTTTCATTCGTCGGGTAGTCATCGTTGGAAGAGGATGCTCCGCGCAGGATGTCTTGAAGATGGACCCGCTCCACGCTGGATGGATGAAGATAGAAGATGCCGTCTGGATGAAGACTTCTGCCCGTCTGGAGGACCACTTCTCCCGGCTTGGATGAAGACTTCTCCCGGCTTCGTTCAGGACTTCTTGCCGCTTCGATGAGGACTTCTCCCGGCTTCGTTAAGGATGGATGTCGGATCTTCAAAACTGTAAGTGGATCTTCAGGGGGTTAGTGTTAGGTTTTTTTAAGGGTTTATAGGGTGGGTTTTATTTTTAGGTTAGGGCTTTGGGCTGCAATAGAGCTAAATGCCCTTTTAAGGGCAATGCCCATACAAATGCCCTTTTCAGGGCAATGGGGAGCTTAGGTTTTTTTAGTTAGAATTTTATTTGGGGGTTTGGTTGTGTGGCTGGTGGGTTTTACTGTTGGGGGGTTGTTTGTATTTATTTCAGGTTAAATAGCTAATTTCTTTGGGGAAATGCCCCTGCAAAAGGCCCTTTTAAGGGCTATTGGTAGTTTAGGCTAGGGTTTTTTTTTGTTTTTTTTTGGGGGGGGCTTTTTTATTTTGATAGGGCTATTAGATTAGGTGTAATTAGTTTAAAGATCTTGTAATTTGTTTTTATTTTCTGTAATTTAGTGTTTGTTTTTTTTGGTAATTTAGCTAATTGTGTTTAATTTAGTTAATTGTATTTAATTTAGGGAATTTATTTAATTGTAGTGTAGTGTTAGGTGTTAGTGTAGGACAGGTTAGGTTTTATTTTACAGGTAAATTTGTATTTATTTTAACAAGGTAGTTAGTAAAAAGTTAATAACTATTTAGTAACTATTCTACCTAGTTAAAATAAATACAAACTTGCCTGTAAAATCAAAATAAACCCTAAGCTAGCTACAATGTAACAATTAGTTTTATTGTAGCTAGCTTAGGGTTTATTTTATAGGTAAGTATTTAGTTTTAAATAGGAATAATTTAGGTAATAATTGTAGGTTTTATTTATATTTATTTTAATTATATTTAAGTTAGGGGGTGTTAGGGTTAGGGTTAGACTTAGGTTTAGGGGTTAATAATTATAATATAGTGGCGGCGACATTGGGCGCGGCAGATTAGGGGTTAATAAATTTAGGTAGGTGGCGGCAATGTTAGGGACAGCAGATTAGGGGTTAATAATATTTAACTAGTGGTTGTGAGGCGGGAGTACGGTGGTTTAGGGGGTAATATGTTGATTATAAAGGCGGCGGCAGATTAGGGGTTAATAACATTATGTAGGTGGCGGTGATGTTGTGGGCAGCAGATTAGGGGTTAATAAATATAATGTAGGTGTCGGCGATGTTGGGGGCAGCAGATTAGGGGTTCATAAGTATAATGTAGGTGGCGACGATGTCCAGAGCGGCAGATTAGGTTTTAATCAGTATAATGTTGGTGTCGGCGATGTCGGGGGCAGCAGATTAGGGGTTAATAAGTGTAAGATTAGGGGTGTTTAGACTCAGGGTTTATGTTAGGATGTTAAGTGTAAACATAAAATGTGTTTCCCCATAGGAGTCAATGGGGCTGCGTTACTGAGCTTTACGCTACTTTTTTGCAGGTGTTAAGCTTTTTCTCAGCCGGCTCTCCCTATTGATGTCTATGGGGAAATTGTGCACGAGCATGTACATCCAGCTCACCGCTGACTTAAGCAGCGCTGGTATTGGAGTGCAGTATGGAGCACAATTTTGCTCTACGCTCACTTCTTGCCTTTTAATGCCGGGTTTATGAAAACCTGTAATACCAGCGCTGTAGGCAAGTGAGCGGTGACAATAATGTGCAAGTTAGTACCGCACCCCTCATAACGCAAAACTCGTAATCTAGCCGATAGTTTGTATCTGAATGCTTGATATTATACAAACGAATTACGTTTTAAATCAAGATACATGATTCTCAGAGGTATTATTCACACACCTATGCTATATATTGATATCTAGAGAGTTTAAGTGTTTTTAAAAGTGTATGACTGAATAGTTAAACCAATAAAGAAAAAGTATGAATGGTTAAAAAAATTGTTCCTGTATTATTTAGTGAGAATTTTTCCTATACAATTGTAGGCGTAAAGCACTCTTTTTTGTTACAGACTTTGTAACTCATTTTTCTATGAGTCTCCCTAGTGCTAAATTGCCCCCCTAACAGGTGCTTGTTGATTACAAAAATACTTGGCACCTATAGGTACTTACCATTAGTACTACTTTACCTACTATCTTGTTACTATAGATGACAATAAATTAGCAAACACTACACAATGTAGACTACAAGGTGTGGTTCCCTTATTAACTGTTTCACTGCTGGGCTGTTCACAAAACTGGCCTTAGAGGGAACACTGCTTTCAGGTCTATGGAGGAAAGTGCCATAGGGTAGAAACCAAACTATAAAAATTGCACAAGAGCTCTATCAACAGAGAATCAATCTTGTAACAATTAATAAGTATGAAATAAGAGGGTTAAATGGGACAGAAAGAAAGACATTTTCTAATAATTAAAGGGACAGTCTACACCAGAATTTTTATTGTTTTAAAAGATAGATAATCCCTTTATTACCCATTCCCCAGTTTTGCATAACCAACACAGTTATAATAATATACTTTTAACCTCTGTGATTATCTTGTATCTAAGCCTCTGCAAACTGCCCCTTTATTTCAGTTCTTTTGACAGACTTACAGTTTAGCCAATCAGTGCCTGCTCCCAGATAACTTCACGTGCACGAGCACAGTATTATCTATATGAAATACGTGAACTAACACCCTCTAGTGGTGAAAAACTGTTAAAATGCATTCTGAAAAGAGGTGGCCTTCAAGGTCTAAGAAATTAGGATATGAACCTCCTAGGTTGAGCTTTCAACTAAGAATACCAAGAGAACAAAGCAAAATTAGTGATAAATGTAAATTGGAAAATTGTTTAAAATTACATGCTCTATCTGAATCATGAACGTTTATTTTGGCCTAGACTGTCCCTTTAAGTCTAGAACAACATCAAAGAAAAGCTGGCACTTTCATTTGCCCTTATTATGAAACCATTATATTATGGTATATTCCATTGAACTTCCCATCTGCAGGTAGTCAACTATCTGACAACATTGTACAGAATATTGTTTCTGGCTACTTTGAAATGGCTGCCAAACTCTACCTTCTAATGAAGTCATGATCTGAGCTACATATGGCATCCAATCACAAAAGTCTCACTAGTTAGATTCAGCAGACTATCAATGCTATTCAGCAGAGTGCCCAGATGCAGCTCAGATCATGACATCATCCATTCCAAAGTGGCCAGAAACATTATTCTTTTTTTAAAAAATAACTTTTTTTTACTGTTCCTGCTGCATGGTATAGAAAAGGTGCAGGAGGCTATTTGCAGCTTAATCTAAGGTAAGACTTTAAGATGACTAAAGTGTAGACTGTCCCTTTAAATAATCTCACCAGAGATCTGTAGATAATCGGGCCCTTAGTTATTTTGTACTAGATTACATTCATAAAGTAACCTATCTCCTGACAAAAACAATCAAACAAACAAACAAACAAAAATCTCATTCAGCCTGTAGATGCAGGAAGGATTTTGGGATATCTAATATTGGTATATGTTCTATTAGTGTAGAAAAACTTGCCGATATCACAAACGTCTTCAAAACATTACAGAACAAACACATTAAAAAAGAAAAGGCTTACTTGATAAAACAGACCACACTAACATAAGCAAAAAAAAGTTAAAAAAAAAAAGATGAGGCAACTTTATCAGCCTTGTAGTAGTGGCACATACTTCACTAGGGAAAGATATCTGCTTGATTGTCATTAGTGTATGTTGAAATAGAATTTTACCCCCTTGCCTTTCAAAATGTACAATTTATGTATTAAAAATGTTTGTCTATAATACTAGTGGTTTTAGTCAAATCAAAACTTATGAAAAACTGCAATAATTAAATTTGATAGTTTAATAAAAAGATATCTAACTTTCTCTATGGCCCTAGTGAGATTTGCAATTGTTTAGGTTAAAAAAATATATATTTTTCAATTTATAATAATTAAAAAAAATTGTATTTGCAAAAAAATCTATCTACCTATCTGTCTATCTATATGTCTGTCTGCCTGTTTGTCTATTTTTTGCATGCCTATAGGACCCTAGTGACTCTTTTTCAATGTATAATTAAATAAGCAGTAGAATCAAACCACACTAATAGACTAATAAATTAGCTTTCAACGTAGACATACTGGAGAAAATTGTAAAATATTATATTTCTAATGCATTAAATATTAAATAGTTAGAGGGTCATAGTAAACTACTAGGGTCAAATTTCAACCATTTTTTTTCAATTTAGAATTTCTTAAGAAAGTTTAAATAAATCATCTTCACTTAAATAATTTTAATGCCAAAGGGTCACTCCCTAAATAAAACACCCGTAATTAATAGTTTTACATTGTGTTCTCACTTTTATTGAATAATGCGTCAAAATGTTAGCATTAACAAATGAAAATTGCTTTCATATTTAGAAACATTTTCGATGGAATAAGATTTCAAAGCATTCTTCTGCATTGTAGACATTTACAGATATATTTTGACGTGAAGATTGTAGCCACAAGCATTTTTTTCTCTGCATGGAATAAAATTAGAGAAGCATTTCTGAGAATAAAGAAAACCGATCATTCTATGGTCACATTATTTTTCATAGTCAAATTTATCTCCTATTAATCCAAACTGAATCATATCCATTTAATTACCTATGAGGAAATCATAAACTAATTAACTTTTTAAGAAAGGGGCAAAAAAACAGATGCAATTTGCAATTTCCAGACTTTAGTCCAAATTGGCTCCTACAAATAAAGAAAATGGCGTTTGGAGTTTGGCCATTGAAAAACAATTGCAGCAAAAAAGTATTAATCTGTTCTAACAGTATTCAGACTCTGCTGATATGTTATCAATTGAGTGTAGTTAAAAAAAATATTGATTTTTGTCTTGCAAAAGACGAGTGTCCAATCATTTTTTGGCTGTATATATTCATCTAAAGTTACTTAATTTGGTTTAAATTATTTTTCACTATTTTAAAGAGACAGTCTAGTCCAAAATAAACTTTCATGATTCAGATAGAGAATGTCATTTTAAACAATTTTCCAATTTTCTTTAATCACCAATTTTGCTTTGTTCTCTTGGTATTCTAATTTGAAAGCCAAAACCTAGGAGGTTCATATGCACATTTTTAAACCCTTGAAGGCAGCCTCTTCTCTCAGGGCATTTTGACAGTTTTTCACCACTAGATGGTGTTAGTTCATGTGTGTCATATAGATAACACTGTGCTCACGCACGTGGAGTTCCAATGAGCTAGCTCTGATTGGCTAAAATGGATGTCTGTCAAAAGAACTGAGGTAAGGGGGCAGTTTGCAGAGGCTTAGATACAAGGTAATCACAGAGGTAAAAAGTGTATTTATATAACTGTGTTGGTTATGCAAAACTAGGGGATGGGTAATAAAGGGATTATCTATCTTTTTAAACAATAAAAATTCTGGTGTAGACTGTCCTTTTAAGAACAGAACTAACTTTAACCAAGGTTTAAACATGTTAAAGTTAAAACTTCAAAATCTAATTATAGAAAGTCTTTGTTGTAAAATGGTTAAAAACAAATATTTGTTGCTAGCCATTAACCGTCTAACCAATTACATTTTTAAAAGCCACCTAGCCCAAGTCAGCTGGTACATGATATGTCACTTAAACATGTTTAACTTTAAAGGCATATGAAAGTCATAATTAAGCATCCAATTTTAAGGGGGGGGGGAAATTGACTTTGTTCTCTTGGTATAGTTTGCTGAAGAGTGTACCTGAACAGTCAACATTGTTGCAAACACTGCTGCTATATAGGTTGCTAGCTGGCTTCCTGCCAACAGATCTAAAGGAAAGTGTATACACAAACCAATTCAGTTGTAGCAAAAGGTATCTTGTTGTTTTAAAAACTTCTAAGAGAAAGCTGTGTGTTTTATGACAGAAATCTGAGAGGTTGTGAATAGTCTGATTTAACACTTCCATTATAAGTGCAAGAACATATGTGAGTTATTTACTATGTTCAGATGAATTATCATTAATCCTCAAAGATATACACTCAAGTTTTTCCTTCATATCTTTCTTGTGATACTTGTAGAGGCATGTTCCTCTCTTCCAGTAATGCAGAGACATTTCTTCTTATCATTTTTTGAGCTAACAAAACCAATACCGCACTATAGACTAGATTACAAGTGAGGCACAAACGATTTTGCAAGGGTTTTCACGATAGTTTGCTCTCCATTTTAATTACGCTCATATTACAAGTTTTCATGATTTACGATAGAACCCTTGCCCTGATCTCAGAGCTGTGGTTTAACTGTTTTGCAAAACACTAAAGTGTCACAAAACACATCAAAAATATATTACAAAGTACAGTTACACTCATAATACAACTATCTAATAAAAAAGATTTAACAAAATATTGCATTAAAAATTTATAAGGGCTAAAAGATATAAGATCTTGGGTGTTAGAAAAAAAAAGCAGGCAAAGGGTTTTAGCATTGAGATACATACAGTATATATAGATGTCTAATTATGTTTATATGTTTATTTATGTGTGTATATATATATATATATATATATATATATATATATATATGTGTGTGTGAACATATGTATTTATGTATTTATATGTGTGTATATGTATTTACAGACATATATAAAAATATAAACACATATATATATATATATATATATATATATATATATATATATATATATATATATATATATATGTGCATTGGAGCCTTTTCCCGTTAAGTAAATGAAAGCATGTAAAATCAATCTTCATTTTTAATAAAGGATTAACTATGTATTTACTGTAAATATTTGATATTCCAATGTTCTGCACATAGCAGAATACGTTCTTAGTATTTCTAAATATATATTCCTAAATAGATCTGTATATATCTATACCTATATATAATCATTTACATAAATAGGTATACATATATATTTGTTTAAAAAAAACAAATATATGTAGAAATATTTAATTATGAATAAATAGAACATATTCTGTTACGTAAAGAATATTGGAATATGAAATACTCATATTTTTATTTCGGGTATGTGCATATTGCAGCATGCATTCATTTTTGTGCATATTACAGTATGCGATCGGGTATGCGCATATTACAAACAAACATGTTAAAGAACATCGGAATAGGAAATATTCATATATTCATGTCGGTTTTACGCTAATGAGAATATGTCATTGTGTTTGCGTGAGAGAGTGGGTTTTTTTTTAAAACTTTTTTTCTCCATTGATTTCTATGGGCAAATGCAAAACTGTAATAACGATTTTCGAATTTCGACTTTAAGCGTGATTTGGGTTACCGCTGGAGAAAAAAATATTTACTTTCAACTTGTCTTAGCGGACTTTTCGCTATAGCAAAAACGCGAAATACAGCTCCCCTTGTAATCTAGTCCTATTAGTTTTAATTTAAAAATTAAACAGCTTTAACTGATCATTTCTTAGACAAATATATATATATATATATATATATATATATATATATATATATATATATATTTGACATGCTGCACTTTCATCATAGTCCAAAGTCGTTTTATAGTTTGTTAATGTGCCGAAAACAACTTACAGACTGGTATACAGATAAAAAAGAAACAAGGAGATTAAAAATCAGGTAGAGACAAAACAACAATGAAAATGAATCTGTAGATCTGTAAAACATGACTGGCAAAAAGTATTAGCAATAAGTAAAGGTAAATAGATTTTCACTAGTGACGGCCACTACTTACAAAACTTACCATTTCTTGGACATTATTGCTCTTTGGAGTGTTATTGTGCTGCACCACGGAATATGTTGGAGTGTTATCAGTATATATATTAATAAATATTATGAAGTTAAAAGCCATTTGGTTGAAATGAAGGTATTAAAGACTGAATTATGGTATTTCTTAAGGGATCATACGAAATCCCCATGCAGCTTGTTTTAAAAAATAAATTAAGAAAAAGTTTGCAGAACATTGTTTGGATTTCTTTTCTTTATTTTTTCAATGTGTATCACAAACATATTTTTGGGAAGGAGTTTTACCTTTTTTTTACTTTTCTTCAAAGATCATAGCCAAGAAAAATAATATTCTGATGGAATAAAAAAAGAGCACATTGTTACAGTAAAAAAAAAAAGATTAATGATTTAATTTAACCTGTATCCAGAAAATTGTTTAGCTGTACATGTTGTAACTAAACATTTTGTACTGTAGCGCATTATCAACTGTGACATGTTTTGGATTTAAGTAGGTATTTACTCACTACAGATTTGTAAGATTGGCTCATAAGCTTGAATTGGAATATACACTTAATAGCTAAACATATGTTCTTAGGTGTACACAAGTATCCATATGAATAGGTTTTAAAAATATTTAACAGTGGGCTCTAGTGCAAACATTTTTTGGGGCCCCCTAAAGCTAGCTCAATAGTAAGCAATAGTAATAATATACAAGCTGCACTGTATGATAATTTTAAGGATAGATAGATGGATCTGCAACCTGCTCTAATAAAAGTCTCCCCTGTATTAGTATTGTACACATTCTGCACGTGCCTAAGTGTAGACTGGCTGCTATATGTCACCCCACCTGCTGCACCAATGGTAGTTACACCCCTGTGCAGAGGCAAATCTCTTGAAAAGATTAGATGTATGTCTATTATTTCTCATTTTCTGTGGCAATTTAGGAACCTAATGGTGCTGCCATATAGTAGACAAGTGTACACAGCTTTTCAACAAAAGATACTAAGAGAACAAAACCATTTGCTAATAGAAGTAAATTAGAAAGATGTTCACAATTGCAAGTTCTATCTGAATCATGAAAGAACATTTTTTGGGTTTCATGCTTCTTAATTTAATGTCCTTTTAAGGGGATTTCAAATAAAAATAAAAATAGCATTTGATCTATCTACTAAACTTTCTATTTAATGTTATTAAATAGGGCCAAATTTATATTTTAAGGGCCAAAAAGAAAGCAGCTATTTATGCCCCTTATATTAAGCTGGAACATCACTATAATACATGCACATTGCAATAATATAAGTGCTAAGAAAAAGCAAACATTATCCCATTAAATCTAAAGTGAGATACCTACTTTGCAATACAAAAAAAGGAAAAACAGTGTTTAATGAACTGAAAATTACTACCACTGTATCAGCTAAATGAAAATCCAGCTATGGATCCCATAGATAGCTGCCTAGTTTGCCTTATGATGATCATATCCTAAATGAAATTAGCTTCATTAGTCTACATAACATTAAAGGACAAAATATGTTTAAACTCATCTGATATTTATTTCTTTAAACTTAGATAGAAGGTGAAGTTGTTTACCCTTAAAGTTACTAATGTCCACTAGATGGCAAAGCTATGTAATCATTAAAATGGTTATTTCTAAACATGTCACACAGATCTCAAAAGAAATGTCAACTTTTTTCCCTTGTGTTTATTAGCTTGCACATATTACTAATTTGTCACTTGCAGACCAATGCTAAGTGTCTGTTAATAAACTGTGTAGGAAATCAGGTAACAGACAGAAAGGTACCTCAAGGTGGCAGTCCTGGCAAGGGTATGGTATTTATGTACTTAGGTGATGCTAGATGACATTAAATATTCATGAAAAAAAAAAAAAATCATATATTAATGTCAAATAGCATTTATGGCTGTGCACCTTTAAGTGACCTACATGTAATTTAATATGATTTCAACAAAAAAGGTTTTCACTATAGTTTGTATGCATTTGAGTAAATATTTTTTTTAATTATTTTCATAATCATAAAGTCACAAGGGAGGGGCTTCCATTTATCATCTTCTCCTGCTATTAGCTGGGTTCAACCTGTGACTGCATTATGGGCAAATATGTGTCACATGATATATAATGATATCATCTGACAAAAAGGAGTTCTTTGATAAAGTGATTGGCTGAAGAAGTGCAGGTACCTAGTGATGACTTGCTTTTGGATCCATTTGTTTGTTAAACTTATAAAGCTACACAGTGTCATTGGATCCATTCACAAGTATTTTGCAGATACACTGGCAGCACCTAACAGTGTTATAACAAAGCTATTTCATGAAATAGAATGCTGATCAAACTTTCTGTTATTTGGCTAATCTCTAGAGAACAATGGGGCAACATGAAACTTATATTTTGAAGCAGGTAAAAATCATTATGCCCTGTGGTTCTAACTATAATTCCTAATCTAAGCCCAATTAATTATTAAGAATTGTAATTATTAAAGTTATTAAGCTTTATGTTTATCCCAATTTTTTTTATATCTCTTAAAATCTTTGTCCATACCATCTCTTTGAAAGTCTACTCTTTGAATAAACCACCAATCAACCAGGTTTATTAGCAATCTACACAATCTCTTCAGTTTCACCCATATTATTCTATGGAGCTCATTCACAGATATCATACACCTCTTTTAGTTAAAGGGGCAGGAAACCCCAACGTTTTCTTTCATGCTTTGGCTAGAACATGCAATTTTAAACAACTTTCCAATTTACTTACATTCTCAAATTTGCTTCATTCTCTTGTTATCCTTTGCTGAAGGAACAGCATTGCATTACTGGCAGCAAGATGATGACATCAAGTCAGCCAATCACAAAAGACAAATGTGTGCAGGAACCAATGAACAGCAGCTCTCACTAGTGTAGGATATGTGTGTATTCTTTTTCAACAAGGGATACCAAGAGAACAAAGCACATTTGAACATAGACGTGAATTTAAAAGTGTCTTAAAATTACATTTGAATTATGCACGTTTAATTTTGACTTTCCTATCCTTTAAATGGGTTTAATAAAATAACATAGGTTCTTGTGAGAATGAGACTGGAGGTTGGATTTGCTGGCAGGTAATGTTATGAATGGGATTGTTAAGGTGATTAATAGCAAACACAAAGATAGTGGCTCAGAGGACTAGATTCCCTATACTTTTACAGGTAAGTGATTCCATCTTTCCAGTCATACTATATCCATTACAGTGTTTTTAAAGGGACGTGATACTTAAATGCTGAATCACTTGAAATGTGACTAGAAAATATCACATAAACATCTCTAGGTAAAAAAGAAAGCTATTTTCAATAACAACATCCCACTGTAAAGAGATATTAAGCAGCCAATCAGCATGGTGAGTAGTAACCATTCTATTGTAGCTGTGCCCAGGTGTTTAAAGGAATATAAAACAGTACTCCTTTAATAATAAAAAAAAGTATATATATATATATATATATATAAATATGTTAAATCAAAGTAAACATAAAAAGAAACAAACAACTTACTTTTTTAAAGCAGCACTTACAAATTATCAGTGTAGCCATTGCCTGTAGGGAGATAAGAAAGTTGTCATTATAGAACTTAAAGGGACATGAAATCCGAACATTTTTTTCATGATTTAAATAGAGCATATGATTTTAAACAACTTTCCAATTTACTTCTATTATTTAATTTATTTACTTGAAAAGCATACCTAGGTAGGCTCAGGAGTTGGGAGATAGCTGCTGATTGGCGGCTGCATATATACACCTCGTATCATTGTCTTGCCAATGTGTTTAGCTAGCTCTCAGCACTGCATTGCTGCTTTTTTAATAAATGATACCAAGAGAATGAACAACATTTGATAATAGAAATAAATTGGAAAGTTGTTTAAAATTGTATTCTCTATCTTAATCATGAAAGAAAAGGGGTTTCATGTCCCTTTAAAGGGACACTGAACCTATATTTTTTCTTTCGTGATTCAGATAGAGCATGCAATTTTAAGCAACTTTCTAATTTACTCCTATTATAATTTTTTCTTCGTTCTCTTGCTATCTTTATATGAAAAAGTCTTTGATTGGTGGATGGATTTATCCACCAATCAGCAAGGACAACCTAAGTTGTTCACCAAAAATGGGCCGGCATCTAAACTTACATTCTTGCATTTCAAATACAGATACAAAGAGAATAAAGAACATTTGATAATAGGAGTAAATTAGAAAGTTGCTTAAAATTTAATGCTCTCTCTGAATCACAAAAGAAAAAATGTGGGTTCAGTCAGTGTCCCTTTAAGCTCTACTGTTGCTCCTTGTCATATGATTGTGCAGCAAAAGTAATCTATTGAGCATGGGAAAGAAACTGACTGGAGCTAGTGCATTTCCTAGCAACCACTTAAAATTGAAAGCTCCTCCTTCATGTTCAGACCACAGTCCCCTTGTGGAGCTGTTACAGGAAGTAATTGACCCTGAACAAATAAAGTTAAACAGGATTAAAAGAAGGTAAAATAATTTTAAAATGATTAATAACACATATTGCAATGATTTATGTTAAGTATAACCCAATGTGTAGTGTTTTATTTAATACAGCAATGTCCCCTTAAATTTGACCAGATAGATTTGTGAGATATTTGTCATTCTATCTCTTTTAAATAAGGGCTATTATGTCCCTCTATGTATACTGGTGGGCAACAGGGGGTACACCCGCAACCATGATTTTGTTTCAGATGCATATTGAACTATCAGGTAATCAAGTGTTTGCCTCTTGATACTCATTTCATTTATGCAGTATTTTGTGTGTAAGGTGTATGCTGTCTTTATGTAATATGCTTAAAATTAAACATGAAAAAAAATATTATTTCTATAGAAAAAGTTAAATATTACTGTTAATACTAAACTGTTAGAAAAATAATGTGGCTGATAAGGACAACATCTGCAGCTCTATTTGTACACAGCAGCATGGAACAAAAAAAATGATTTATTCAACAAGATTTTGCATTTTTAAAAAATGTGTATTTTAAATACCCTGTAAAATATCCTCCTCTAGACAAAATATGACTTAACCCCTTAAGGACAAGGCCATTTTTCAATTTCTTTCCCTTAAGGACCAGGGCTATTTTTACATTTCTGCGGTGTTTGTGTTTAGCTGTAATTTTACTCTTACTCATTTACTGTACCCATACATATTATATACCGTTTTTCTCGCCATTAAATGGACTTTCTAGAGATACCATTATTTTCATCATATCTTATAATTTACTATAAATTTTTTTATAAAATATGAGGAAAAAATGGAAAAAAACACACTTTTTCTAACTTTGACCCCCAAAATCTGTTACAAATCTACAACCACCAAAAAACACCCATGCTAAATAGTTTCTAAATTTTGTCCTGAGTTTAGAAATACCCAATGTTCACATGTTCTTTGCTTTTTTTGCAAGTTATAGGGCAATAAATACAAGTAGCACTTTGCTATTTCCAAACCACTTTTTTTCAAAATTAGCGCTAGTTACATTGGGACACTGATATCTTTCAGGAATCCCTTAATATCCCTTGACATGTATATATATATATTTTTTTAGCAGACATCCCAAAGTATTGATCTAGGCCCATTTTGGTATATTTCATGCCACCCTTTCACCGCCAAATGAGATCAAATAAAAAAAATTGTTCACTTTTTCAAAAAAAATTTCACAAACTTTAGGTTTCTCACTGAAATTATTTACAAACAACTTGTGCAATTATGGCATAAATGGTTGTAAAAACTTCTCTGGGATCCCCTTTGTTCAGAAATAGCAGACATATATGGCTTTGGCGTTGCTTTTTGGTAATTAGAAAGCCGCTAAATACCGCTGTGCACCACACGTGTATTATGCCCAGCAGTGAAGGGGTTAATTAGGGAGCATGTAGGGAGCTTCTAGGGTTAATTTTAGCTTTAGTGTAGTGTAGTAGACAACCCCAAGTATTGATCTAGGCCCATCTTGGTATATTTCATGCCACCATTTCACCGCCAAATGAGATCAAATGAAAAAAAAGTTACATTTTTCACAATTTTAGGTTTCTCACTGAAATTATTTACAAACAGCTTGTGCAATTATGGCACAAATGGTTGTAAAAGCTTCTCTGTGACCCCCTTTGTTCAGAAATAGCAGACATATATGGCTTTGGCGTTGCTTCTTGGTAATTAGAAGGCCGCTAAATGCAGCTGCGCACAACACGTGTATTATTCCCAGCAGTAAAGGGGTTAATTAGGGAGCTTATAGGGAGCTTACAGGGTTAATTTTAGCTTTAATGTAGAGATCAGCCTCCCACCTGACATATCACACCCCCTGATCCCTCCCAAATTGCTCTCTTCCCTCCCCCACCCCACAATTGTCCCTGCCATCTTAAGTGCTGGCAGAAAGTCTGCCAGTACTAAAATAAAAGGTATTTTAAAAATAATATATATTTTTTGCATATTTACATATGCTAATTAGGATCCCCCCTTAGCCCCCATCCTCCCTGATCCCCCCTCAAACAGCTCTCTAACCCTCCCCCTCTAACGTATTAGTAGCCATCTTGGGTACTGGCAGCTGTCTGCCAGTACCCAGTTTACAATAAAATATATTTTTTTTATTATTTTTTTTATAATTTTTCTGTAGTGTAGCTTGCCCCCCACCTCCCTCCCTCCGAGATCCCTTAGATCATTTTTATTATTTTATTTTTTTCCCACTTTCTGTTCACATTTTTTCCGCAGTGTAGCAGTTCCCACACGCTCCCTACCGGTTCCCGGCTCCCATGCGCGTGCCCTGTGCACTCGCGCGCTCCCGCCCACGATCCCGCCCCCTCCACATCACACGGCCCATTGAAGGCCACCCACCCGCCTCCCAGACTGGCACCCACCCACCAACGATACCGGCCATCGATGTCCGGTGCAGAGAGGGCCACAGAGTGGCTCTCTCTGCATCGGATGGCCAAGGAGAGTTATTGCAGGATGCCTCGATGTCGAGGCATCACTGCAATAACCGGAAAGAGGCTGGAAGCAATCAGGATCGCTTCCAGCCGCTTTAAACCCTAATGTCGTACAGGGTACGTCGCTGGTCTTTAAAGACCAGGTTGTGTGCGACGTACCCTTTACGACATGCGTCGTTAAGGGGTTAATTAAAGGGCCATAATACCCAAATGTTTAAACACTTGAAAGTGATGCAGTATAGCTGTAAAAAGTTGACTAGAAAATATCACCTGAACATCTCTATGTAAAAAAGAAAGATATTTTACCTCAAAAGTTCCTCAGTAGCCACATCCCATTGTAAAGGATTTCTAAGCAACATATTAGTATGTCTGTCCTGGGACAGCTAAGGGGATGAGCCTCGTGCACTCTCATATCATTTCCCTATTCAGCTTACTATGAAATATCATGAGAGTTAAGTGAAATCTCATGAGATCACAGTAAAAGAGTTCATGACCTCAGCACTGCTGATGCTGATTGGCTGCTGTTCATTTCTTCATTTTTTTTTTATTTTTTTTTACCTGCAGCTGGACAGTAACTGAAAGATAACTTTTTACACAGAACTTACTCTGCTGAGCTGAGGAAATTGTGAGGTAAAATATCTTCCCTTTTTTACATAGAGATGCTCAGGTGATATTTTCCTGTCAGTTTTTTACAGTTATACTGCATCAGTTTCAAGTGATTTAGCATTTGAGTATTATGTCCCTTTAAGTGGGCTGTTAGCGTGTCCCAAAACACGAGTAGCTTTGAGCAATTTTAAAAAAAGTCCTTTTAAAAAGAATTTGTTACTTTTTTTTTTTTTTTTACAATTCGTTCCAGAGACTCTTACAGCTCAGTGCAATGCGGAACACATGACTGCTAATTCCTGTAGTTTTTTAGCAGCAGACAATTCTCTCAGTTTCAAATAAGGAATAGCTGCCAGCAGTGAATGTTACAGGATTTCTGATGCTTGCTTCGTTTTCCAAGGAAAACAATGTTTCCTGCTTCAAATCAGTATCTTTTATTCCCCAATCTCTGTGTTGATTTAAAAAAAAAAACCATGAGACTGACTGAATACAGCACCCCTTCCCTGCTGTAACTAAATGCTGCGTTGTTAGTGCAGTGTTTGACCTGTAGCATTATGGTTGATGCAATTAGTTTATTTTAGGGACTTGCAAATTTATATGACACCTAGAAGCCAGACAAAGCATTAAGAAGCCAATCACGCCAATGTTATGAACCAGTGAAGGATTTGCTAAATAGATATAGAACTCATGACTAGGACCTGGATTTTTGGGGTTGAACATATTTTTTTTCCTGTTTATTTACTAGTACTATTTTATTTTATGTTTCAGGGCCTGGAGGAAATAAATATTTGAATTTGATGGGTCTTAAAAAGACCTGGTTAAATTGAAAGTAAACAACTTGTAAATATAAAACCAAAAAATCCTAATTTTACAAATTCATCCATATATGTTTTCAGTGGTGCACATAGCTGGGGCCCTTAAGTTTATGTGTTTTGATTAAATGTAGGAAGGCTCAAGTTCTCTGCCAAGAAATCCTTGGATCTTGCATGATGTGGAGCACATTATTTTCAACCATTAAGGGGATTTTAACTGAACAGAGGAGAGGGTTTACTCCTGAAATTTTATTTAAAGGGACAGTCTAGTCAAAATTAAACTTTCATGATTCAGATAGGGTATGCAATTTTAAACAACTTTCCAATTTACTTTTATCATAAAATTTGCGTTGTTCTCTTGGTATTCTTTGTTGAAAGCTAAACCTAGGTAGGCTCATAAGCTAATTTCTAAGCCCTTGAAGCCTGCCTCTTATCTGAATGCATTTGACAGTTTTTAACAGCTAGAGGGAGTTAGAACATGTGTGTCATATAGATAACATTGTGGTCATGCCCGTGGAGTTACTTATGAGAGGGCACAGATTGGCTAAAATGCAAGTCTGTCAAAAGAACTGAAATAAGGGGGCAATCTGCAGAGGCTTAGATACAAGGTGATCACAGAGGTAAAAAGTATATTAATACAACCGTGTTGATTATGCAAAACTGGGGAATCGGTAATAAAAGGATTATCTATCTTTTCAAACAATAAAACTTCTGGAGTAGTCCCTTTAAAGAACCACTAAATACAGTAGAATAGCTTGATGAAGTTAAATTCATTTTGTGAGAAATCACATAAAATCTTTGGGATTTTTTTTAGACCTTATATTATAATACACATACAGAACCCTATTATATATACAAAGATAGGGAGCGCCTAAAAAAAGGCTTAAGTGAATATACACAGATAAACTAATATATTATAATTAAAACATAAAACAAAATATGCATAACAGAAGGGTACCCAAATGTTATCAAAAGGAAAAAAAGAGTCCAATGAAAAAATCGAAAAAAAAAACATAATTCAAATGTATATGAGGTAATCCAAAAATCCTATTGGGGTGCATGCATCCCAAAATGGTGTACTGGTGACAAGAATAAATATCTACAATTCTTATGGTATTTTATGACACAGATTGTCTAACATCCGGAGAGCTACCACACAATGTATCAAATCAGCTCCATATTATGATAGAAAGTAATATTTTGTTTTCGTGTTTGGTTGTGCAGAGAAGACGCACACATTTTGCACCATAAGGCACCTATGTGTGTATTTGCCATTGGTGGAACAAATACCATGTGACCACTCCACATTAATGTGAGGCAAGACACATTTTTCCAGAGGAATGTTTGGGTTGTTCAGTGATTCTAAGAAGTGGCATCAGAATTGGAGGTGGAGTGGGTAGGTCCATACCTGGAGCACTGTGAGAATTCTTGGATGTCCTTGCAGTATCTTTAATTGAAATATTTTTATTGGATTTCTCAGAAACATAGTACAAGTCATAAACATTGAGTAAAGGTGGGTTAAAGTATATACATACTTCCATCATAAGTACATAATACAGTAGGCTAATAAAATAGGAATAGAAACATAACTATTGCCTCACCCTTTATAACGACTTGTGGATACAAACATTATAAACTTAAAATTTAACTTCCCTTTCCCACCCCCCCACCCCCCACCAGGTGTTTCCAAACTCTCTTGGTGTCTTACCGGTATATAATAGAGTCTAATATCATATCCTTACTGAATGTGTCAAGTGTGTCCAGGCATTATATGTCAGGCCTTAATGGGTGTCTCCAAGTCCCTTCCTGCCTTCCTACTGTCCTGATCTCTCTCTCTTGTCTCCCCCCTAGGTGGTGTGTGGTCGAGTGTAGCCCTTCAAAATCCAATAAAACCATATTTTCTGAAACTGATCAGTGTTCCCTTGAGCCCATGCTGCCAATTCTAACATTATGTAGGTGTTGTTTATTTTATCCAGTACTTCTGCCCACCCTGGTGCTCCCACCTTCCAGTGTCTAGCTATGCAAATACGCACACAAGTACAGAGAATCTTAGTAAAAGTGTTGATCGCTGAGTTTAACGGTCTTACCATTTCATGCAGAAGTGCCTGAGTTATCGTTAGCTCAATCTCTTCCTCTAATGTGTCGCTAAGTAATCTCGAGAGTCTCTGCCATAGCGGTTGTACTTTTTGAGCAGTCCCACCACATATGCCTATATGTCCCTCTCCCCCCACAACCTCTATAAAAAGCTGCACTATTCAAGGAGGGGATTTGTGATTAGGATAGAACAATAATAAAAATACACAACCCAATTTACATATTTTATCAAATTTACTCTGTTCTAATGGTATTCTTTGTTGAAGAGCATACCTAGTTAGGTATGGTGTTTGGAGCACTAATTTAATTATAACAATATTATTCACTTTTGAGACATTTGTAAAATTGACACGCTCCTGAGCCCACCTAACCACTTTTCTTCTAAGAATACCAAGAGAAAGTGGTATATTTTATAATAAAAGTAAACTGGAAATTAAAAAACAAATTGTGAAAACAATTTTTTGGAAAGCTGACCAAATGTGTGCGAAAAAGAAAAGACAAAGATATATTTCTGGTCTTGGAGAAATCTGAGTTTGTATGAGCGAGTTGTGTTGGCAAAAGCTATGTTGATCCCAGTTGTGTTGAGTATTAATAGTGTGTTTCTGACCCCTAATAAGTGTCAGAGGAAATTAGGGATGTGCATTCATGTTATTTGTAATGTAATGAATGCCGAATATCGGATTTCTTCTTGTGAAAGTGCAATACACTATGATCTGGATTTGCAAAGATCATAGTGAGTGGCACTTTTGCAAGAAGAATTTCAACTCTGAAAGAGCTGAATGTGGTGAGCAGTGGCCATATTAGCCATTTGTTTCATAACGAATAACACAAATGCACATCCCTGGAGGAAATTGTGAGCATTGTGGTTTTCTGCAGTTCTTGAGTAGGGAAAAGACTAGAAAAAAAGACAGAGTATGTAGAAGGTGAAAGAGAGGAGAATTTACCTGAGATTTTGATTGACAAGTATTTGAGTTAAGTAAAGTACGAAAGAAGTTAGCGCTGCGGAATCTGTTGGCGCTCTACAAATAACCGATAATAATAATGAGATATCTGAGCTGAGTATAGCTGGTTGGCCTCACTCAGACTCAGTGTTTACCAACCAGGGAAATTCAAAGATGTAGAAGATTGAAGTGTTGTCCAAGGGATGGATGTGGTGAAGTGTAAAATTAAATGCATGTGATGTGGACTTGTGAGTGTGTTAAGAATGTCTAGAAATCACTTGCCAGAATGATTATGGGTTTGACATGGACCCAAGTGATTATACATCAAATGATACTGTTTAATTTGTGTAGATCAGATAAAGTAAAATCAAGAGGGATGTAATTATTGACACGTATTATGAAAGAATCCTTGTTGGCTGTATGAACATTTTTAGTTTCTAAGAAAGATAAAAGCAGATAGGAGAAATTGACCTGAAAAAATGGAATATCTTGTTTAAATAGACGTATATATATTATTACTATTTTTTTTTAACTAATTACCAAAATAATTCAATTATAAAGACATTAAGGGATCATGAAACTCATAATTTTTCTTTATGATTTAGAAAGAGTATACCATTTTAAACAACTTTCTAATTTACTTTAATCACCTAATATGCTTCATTCAATCGATATCCTTTGCTGAAAAGCATATCTAGATAGGCTCAGTAGCTGCTGATTGGTGGCTGCACATAGATGCCTCATGTGATTGGCTGACCCATGTGCATTGCTATTTCTTCAACAAAGGATATCTGAAGAATGAAGCAAATTAGATAACAGAAGTAAATTGGAAAGTTGTTTAAAATTGAATCCTCTATCTGAATCATGAAATATTTTTTTGGGGTTTAATGTCCCTTTAATAATTCTAGAAATTACTTAGACATGACACATTTGCAAATGGGCAAATGTGTCATGTCTAAGTAATTTCTAGAATTATTAATGTTTTTTTCCCCCTCTTAACTCCTTTATTTTTTTTTTATGGAAAGTATTAGGTATGACACTTTTCATACGTTGTCGGCATTTATCATTGCACAAGCATTTCACCAAGAAAAACTTCTGCAATGTTGCCCCCTGCACATTTGCGGCCACTCTACCGCTAGCAGGGGGTGTCAATCATCATGAAAGATGGCGGACGAGTTAAGCTTCTTAACTCCTGTTTCTGGCGAGCCAGAATCTTCGCGCAGAATAAGAAGCATCCGCTGCTTGGTAAACATACCCATTGTATAAATGAAAGTGTAAGAAAAAACTTGAAAGCAGTATAATTTTTTTAGATTTTTTGTTAAAGGGACAGTCTAGTCAAAATTAAACTTATCGTCACATTTGCTTTGTTCCCTTGGTATTCTTTGTTGAAAGCTAAACCTAATTTCTAAGCCTTTGAAAGTTGCCATCTCAGTGTATTTTGAAAGTTTATTACAGTTAGACAGAGCTAGTTCATGTGTTCCATATAGATAGCATTGTGCTCACTCCCATGGAGTAATTTATCAGTCAGAATGTACTAGTAAGAAACTAATAGCACTACTCTTATATCATTTAAAGGAAGAATCATTAAGGATTAATTCTTGTGTATATCTTTTAACTTTAATAGGTCTTATACTTATTTGTTATAGTGCTGTGTATCAAGGTATAAATGTTTATTCCAAATTCTAGCATAAACGCTGGGAAGAATACCACTTTAACCACTCATATTCTTCATATATATAGGTGTGTTAACGTTGTCGGCATTTATCATTGCACAAGCATTTCACCAAGAAAAACTTCTGCAATGTTGCCCCCTGCACATTTGCGGCCACTCTACCGCTAGCAGGGGGTGTCAATCATCATGAAAGATGGCGGACGAGTTAAGCTTCTTAACTCCTGTTTCTGGCGAGCCAGAATCTTCGCGCAGAATAAGAAGCATCCGCTGCTTGGTAAACATACCCATTGTATAAATGAAAGTGTAAGAAAAAACTTGAAAGCAGTATAATTTTTTTAGATTTTTTGTTAAAGGGACAGTCTAGTCAAAATTAAACTTATCGTCACATTTGCTTTGTTCCCTTGGTATTCTTTGTTGAAAGCTAAACCTAATTTCTAAGCCTTTGAAAGTTGCCATCTCAGTGTATTTTGAAAGTTTATTACAGTTAGACAGAGCTAGTTCATGTGTTCCATATAGATAGCATTGTGCTCACTCCCATGGAGTAATTTATCAGTCAGAATGTACTAGTAAGAAACTAATAGCACTACTCTTATATCATTTAAAGGAAGAATCATTAAGGATTAATTCTTGTGTATATCTTTTAACTTTAATAGGTCTTATACTTATTTGTTATAGTGCTGTGTATCAAGGTATAAATGTTTATTCCAAATTCTAGCATAAACGCTGGGAAGAATACCACTTTAACCACTCATATTCTTCATATATATAGGTGTGTTAACGTGATTAAAAACACAAACTTTATTAATGCAGTTAAAAATGGGAAACAACAAATTAAAATAAAATGCAGTGAATGACTGAATGTTATATACTTATAATCATGAGCCGGTTTCTGCCTTTTATAAATGTGCAGATCTGGGTCTTGATCTTGTTGTCTAATAAGTTGATATTTGGGCAATTCAATCATTTATTACTCTAAAACAGATTGCATTGCCTTTTATAAATGTGCAGAAGTGATCTGCAGTATGGATGTCAGAAACCGTCGGCCAGATCATTAGTTTTGCGTTATGGCTCATAACGCTGCTTTTTCACTACCCCTGCTTTTACGAGTCTTGTAGGTATAGCTGTACCGCACACCTTTTTGGCCGTAACGCAACGTAGCTACCGCACCTTTCAAAAAGCCCTTTTTCAATAGGACTTCCATAGCGGTATTACGAGTTTTGCCTAGGAGGCCAAAAAGTGAGCGGTACAACCTATACCGACAAGATTCGTACCGTCATCTAAAGTCAGTAGTTATGGGTTTTACGCTACAAAGCTGTAGCATAAAACTCATAACTAAAGTGTTACAAAGTACACTAACACCCATAAACTACCTATTAACCCCTAAACCGAGGCCCTCCCGCATTGCAAACAATAAAATAAAATTATTAACCCCTAATCTGCCGCTCCGGACATCGCCGCCACTATAATAAACATACTAACCTCTAAACCACCGCCTCTAAACAGCCAATAGAATGCAAGCTCAATCCTATTGGCTGATTGGATCAGCCAATAAGATTGAAACTCAATCCTATTGGCTGATTGCATCAGCCAGTGAGATTTTTTACCCTTTAATTACGATCGGAATTCAAGGGACGCCATCTTGGATGACGTCATTTAAAGGAAACTTCAACTTGAATAGCCAGCGAAAGAAGAGGATACTCCGCGCCGGATGTCTTGTAGATGGAGCCGCTCCGTGTCAGAAGGATGAAGATAGAAGATGCCGTCTGGATGAAGACTTCTGCCCGCCTTGAGGACGACTTCTTGCCGCTTGGATAAAGACTTCTCCTGGCTTTGTTGAGGACTTCTGCCCGCTTGGATGAAGACTTCTCCTGGCTGGATGAGGATGGATTTCCGGTCTTCAAAAACTGTAAGTGGATCTTCAGGGGTTAGTGTTAGGTTTTATTAAGGGTTTATTGAGTGGGTTTTATTTTTAGATTAGGGTTTTGGGCACAATGGGGAGCTTAGGTTTTTTTAGGTAGGTTTTTTTTTGGGGGGGGGGCGGTGGCTGTGTGGGTGGTGGGTTTTACTGTTGGGGGTTGTTTGTATTTTTTTTTACAGGTAAAAGAGCTGATTTCTTTGGGGCAATGACCCGCAAAAGGCCCTTTTAAGGGCCATTGGCAGTTTAGTCTAGGCTAGGGTTTTTTTAATTGGGGGGGGGGCTTTTTTATTTTGATAGGGCTATTAGATTAGGTGTAATTAGTTTAAATATTTGATGATTTCTTTTTTATTTTGTGTAATTTAGTGTTTATTTTTTTATGTAATTTATTTAATTTTAGTGTAATGTTAGGTGTTAGTGTAACTCAGGTTAGGTTTTATTTTACATGTAAATTTGTATTTATTTTAACTAGATAGTTAGTAAATAGTTAATAACTATTTACTAACTAGTCTACCTAGTTAAAATAAATACAAACTTAGCTGTGAAATAAAAATAAAACCTAAGATAGCTACAATGTAACTAGTATATTGTAGCTAGCTTAGGGTTTATTTTACAGGTAAGTACAGGTAGCCCTCAGTTTACGCCGGGGTTAGGTTCCAGAAGGAATGGTTGTAAATTGAAACCGTTGTAAATTGAAACCCAGTTTATAATGTAAGTCAATGGGAAGTGAGGGACATAGGTTCTAGGCCCCTCTTAAAGTTGTCAGAAGTAACACCTAATACATTATTTTAAAAGCTTTGAAATGAAGACTTTAAATGCTAAACAGCATTATAAACCTAATAAAATAATCACACAACACAGAATATATAATTAAACTAAGTTAAATGAACAAAAACATTTGCTAAACAGCATTATAAACCTAATAAAATAATCACATAACACAGGCTTCACTTGCATTTTTCTGCAAACAGTTCTTTCTATGCATTCCAATCTGGACTGAGTTATAGACAGGAAGATCTTGTTCCATTGAAATCTGCTCGATAGCTCAGGTTTGGTTAAACTGATTAATTTCAGCTTGCTTGGCTTTGCTGCAACACAAGTGGACAGCTCCACCTACTGGCTATTTTAATAAATGCACTGCTTCTCAATGCTTTTCAATAGCAGTCACATGACTGGAAAAAAAGGTTGTTATTCTGAAACTGTGTAAATTGAACCGTTGTAAAACGAGGGCCACCTGTATTTAGTTTTTAATAGGAATTATTTAGGTAATGGTAGTAATTTTTATTTAGATTTATTTTATTTATATTAAAGTTAGGGGTGTTACGGTTAGACTTAGGGTTAGGTTTAGGGGTTAATATATTTATTTAGTGTTAGTAATGTGGGAGACCAGAGGTTTAGGGGTGAATAACTTTAGTATAGTGGAGGCGGCGACATTGGGGGCGGCAGATTAGGGGTTAAAAAGTGTAGGTAGGTGACTGGCGGCGATGTTAGGGGCGGCAGATTAGGGGTTAATAAGTGTAATGTAGGTGTCTGCGATGTCGGGTGCGGCAGATTAGGGGTTAATAAGTGTAATGTAGGTGTCGGCAATGTCAGGGGCAGCAGATTAGGGGTGTTCAGACTCGGGGTTTATGTTAGGGTGTTAGGTTTAAACATACATTTTCTTTCCCCATAGGAATCAATGGGGCTGCGTTACGGAGGTTTACGCTCCTTTATTGCAGGTGTTAGGCTTTTTTTTAGCTGGCTCTCCCCATTGATATTTATGGGGAAATCATGCACGAGCACGTAAAACCAGTTCAAAGCAGCGTTGGTATTTGTGTGCGGTATGAAGCTCAATGCTGCCATATTGCCCACAAACGATTGTTTGTGTTACCAGAATCTGTTTGGAATTAGGTTAGTTTGTGGCAATATTGGACCAGATTACAAGTGGAACAGTATTTACCGCTTCCACTAGAGCGTTAATTGCGCTAGAAGTAATATTTTTGCGTTGGTCGGGTTGCGCTGGTATTATGAGTGAAAGTAAAAGGTTATTGCGCTCACGCTAACCCGATGTGCGCAAACATGTTACTTCTAGCGCAATTGGACTGTCGTACAAAAGATAACCTCTTCCCCCTTAGAAGTCAATGGGGAAAAATATTCAGCTCTTTTACTGCCCTTAAAAGTGCATTCAGCTCTTTTACAACGCCCAAATATCTAATCTTAAAAAAAAAAAAAAAAAAAAAAAAAAAAAAACTAACACTAAACCCCAAATAGGTACTCACGGTTCCTGAAGTTCGGAGGAGAAGGTCTTCTTCCAGACGGGTCCATCATCTTCTATCTTCATCTACAGGGAAGGTGGCACGGAGCGGAGGTGCAGAGCGGTCTTCCCAGATGGGGAGATCCTCTGCGGCAGTGCTCCTCAGCAACATGGAGGCTCGTCTTCATGTGATCGTCTGCCACACACTAAAGATTGAATGCAAGGTACCCCATATTTATTGGGGTATCTTGCACTCTTATTGGCTGATATTTTAAAATCAGCCAATAGGATTTCAGTAGCTCTAATCCTATTGGCTGATTTCAAAATTTCATCCAATAGGAATGCAAGGTACCCCAAATTGATTGCGGTACCTTGCATTCAATCTTCAGTCTACGATGGACATCGGATGAAGTGGAGCCTCCATGCCGCTGAGGAACGCCTCCGCCGATGACCGCCACAAAGGACCTCCGCAGCCGATCACTGCTGCCGAGGACCACCGCTGCCGAGGATCACCACCGTTGAGGACCGCCGCTGAGGATCCAGGCATCGGGAACACAGCTCCGCACCTCCGCTCCGTGCCGCCTTCACTCTGGATTAAGATAGAAGATGATGGATGCATCTGGAAGAAGACCTTCTCCGCCGAACTTCAGGAACAGTGAGTACCTATTTGGGGCTTAGGTTTAGGCTTTTTTATTTTAATTTTTGGGGTGGTTTTTTTAGATTAGGGTTTTTGGGGGGCTTATTAAAGAGCTAAATTGCCCTTTTAAGGGTAGTAAAAGAGCAGAATGCCATTTTAAGGGCAATGCCCATACAAATGCCCCTTTAGGGGCAATGATAGTTTAGTTTTTTTTTAGTGTTTTCATTTTGGGGGGTTTGGTGGGTGGGGGTTTTTTACTGTTAGGCGGGATTTAGTATTTATTAGAGGTAAAAGAGCTGTTTAACTTAGGGCAATACCCTACAAATGGCCCTTTTAAGGGATATTGGTAGTTTGTATTAGATTAGGGGGTGTTTTTTATTTTGGGGGGATTTTTTTATTTTTATAGGGGTATTAGTTTAGGTTAAAAAAATATTTTAGATACCTTTGTTTATTTTTTTCTGTAATTTTTAATTTTTTGTAACTATAGCTTGAGGGGTTGTAGTTTTTAAACATAGACTGCCCTCTGGGCAGGCTTATCGCCTAGTGGGTAATAAAGGCATTATCTATTTTTTTTTATACAATTAACATTTCCACGTAGACTGTCCCTTTAATTATAGAGCTGAAATGTTATTAATAAAAGCTTAATGAAAATTGAAGCTGCTAATAATTGTAGAACGCCATTGTACAGAGAAGAATTGTCTAGTATTTTCAAGCTAAACAGTTATTTTGCTTATGACCAGATTGATATACACATAAAAGTTTTGGCACAAGTGGCATAAAAGAGGCTTTGCCCTTGGTGGATATTATTTCAAAGGATAAGTTTATATATATATTCCCAACTGAGCATCCTTCTTGTCTTGTGTGTGTATATATATATATATATATATATATATATATATATAAATCAATGTAAATATTTGCATAGGAAATTAACACATCTAGGCAAGATTCCCGCTCGCTTTTTCCCAGAAATACCTCATATACAATGTTACCAATGCACAAGAGAATTCTGGGTAAGATATGCAAATTAGATATGCAAATTCTCTGGGGTTTTTTTAATACAGTATTTTGAAGCAAAAAAAACTGAGAATTTGCATATCTAATTTGCATATCTTACCCAGAATTCTCTTGTGCATTGGTAACATTGTATATGAGGTATTTCTGGGAAAAAGCGAGCGGGGAATCTTGCCTAGATGTGCTAATTTCCTATGCAAATATTTACATTGATTTCATTTTGAGACATGGAGGATTTTAATTTCAGTTTTTAATCTCCCCCCATAATTTTTATTTATATATATATATATATATATATATATATATATGAGGCTAGACGTATAAAACTAATGAATACCGCTGAATTTGGAAGTATTCATTAGTTTACTTTAAATAGTTAAAAAATGCTTACTAAGCATGCTGGAGAGCCCATGCAGGCTGAAAAGTATATATTGGGTTAAATGTACAAATCCTTTATTCAGAGGAGAATTAGATGGTATTTTGGGGCTGGACTGTCCTTTTGGATGGAACCTGACTGATACACTGCATGAAAGGTCTGTTTTGTGAAACAAATCATGAATGGGCCAAAAGTGCATTCAACCAATAACGCCCTCTTCATAAATTTGCCCTAAATCAATAAATATAATGATTACATACAAAATGGTCACAAGCCTAAAATCTGGGTCTGTATAAGGGAAAAAATGTGGGCAGTAATACAGTTAAAGTCAATTTTTATAATTATCGATTTCTGTAACCTCTACATTGATAGCTATTTTTTAATTAAAGAGCCAATCAAAATTTTGACACTTTTGTATTAACTTTTAAATAATGAATTTATTCATTTTTACATAAATTCTACAAGATTTTTTTTTTTTACAGACATTTTTTCCTCAAATTGCTTTCTGGTGCTTATTTGGAATAGGTCTCTCTATCTTTCTTGCGCTGCCAAACAGAATGTGGAGCTGTTTTTCTGCTAATTTCCTAATCTCTTTGAATCTTCATGGGTACACATGTAACCTATTGAATAAAACAACATTCACCACTGATTATAGCCTCACGGCATCTGTTAGAGTTTAGAGAGCAGGTCTTACACTGAAAGAGGCCTACTTACTGAGACCTGAAGCCAGAACATTTTAACCACTTGAAGGAAGAATAAACTTGCACATAGGCCTTAGGATTCATTAGTTATATTTAAGAGACGTTCTAATATTTGTTGCATATACATAACATATATCAGCAATTAATCATTACATTGCAAATGATTTGCATGCAAAATAATTTTTTTAAAGTATTTAAAGGGACACGAAAGTGTGAAAAGAAAATGCTCTGTGTTAAATCATATTATCATTGCACTATTGTTTGCATATTATTGTGTGTTTTATGCCTACAAGGTGGTTAAACACATAGTTAAAGTCAGCTCCATAGAAGCAATGCACTACTGGGAGCACGCTGGACATAAATGTTGAGCCAATCACAGGCTAGCTCCCTGTAGTGCATTGCTCCTCCTGAGCCTATCTAGGTATGCCTTTTGACAACAGATACTGAGAGAATAAAGTAAATTTGTTGAAAAGTCTCTTAAAATTGTACACTCCCTGAATCATGAAAGTTAATTTTGACTTTTGTACCCCTATAACTCTCTCAGAAGATGCACAGTTATGTGTATTAAATATAATATTCAATGTTTTTTCATTATTTATGTTGTCTACTTTTTGTGCAACCTAATCCTGCATCATGCCAGCAGCGACTCCTTGATCATTGCAGGAGCACATTTATATCCAACAGAACCACAACAGGTGCATATACATTCTGAAGAGACTTTCAAAGTGTCTGCCCTTAGACTGCAAAACAATGCAAATTTTGCTAACAAATTGACAGTTTTAAATGTTTATAAAAGACTTATGCAAAGAGATTTAAAAGAATAGTCTAGTCAAAATTAAACTTTCATGATTCAGATAGAACTAGCCACCAATCAGCAAGCACTACCCAGGTGCTGAACAAAATATGGGCCGGCTCCTAAGCTTACATTCAAATAAAGATACCAAGAGAATGAAAAAAATTGATACAAGGGGTAAATTAGAAAGTTGCTTAAAAGTGCTTGCTCTTTCTGAATCATGAAAGTTTAATTTTGACTAGACTTTCCCTTTAATGCAATGCAGTGCTTATTTGTGGATGTATTCTATGCATATATAGACTGATTTTAATGCCACTTTATTTCAATATAATTATAATAATGTATCTTGCATAATATACAAGTATATACTGTAGTAGGGGCATTATACAAAAAGGTATAAATAGAAAACAGACATAAGGTATGTAGACAAGTAGACAGAAAGACAGACAGCAAAATAGATAAATAGATAGATAGACAGACAGATAAATAGATAGATAGATGATAGACAGACAGACATAGAGATAGATGATAGATACATAGATAGATAGCTAGATAGATAGATACAGTAAATAGATAGATTAAAAGATAGATAGATAGATAGATAGATAGATAGATAGATAGAGACAGAGTAATAAAAGTTATAAATAGAAAACAGACATAAGGTATGTAGACAGGTAGACAGAAAGACAGACAGCAAGATAGATAGATAGATAGATAGACAGACAGAGAGATAGATAGATAGATGATAGATAGACAGACATAGAGATAGATTATAGATACATAGATAGCTAGATAGATAAATAGATAGATTAAAAGATAGATAGATAGATAGATAGATAGATAGAGACAGAGTAATATGTGCCAGAAGAATAAAAACGTTATTAGTCATTGCTAAAGTGATAGTTAAATATTAAATGATTAGTTCTGGAGCAAACGTGACAAATATTATAAAATAATTATACACCACGTACACATACATATCCTGTTAGCAGGACAGATGCTTATTTATACACGTGTTGCCTGTAAACAACTGAGCATTCTGTACAAAGGTGACATTAGAATCCCTTTAGCCCTGGGCAATATTTACGCTATAGTACTCTTTAATTGATTCCCATACGCTTCAAGATGGGCACAAGGCAGGCTTCACATACCTAACACTTTCACATATCTGTCCCTAATTGGCTTCAACAGAGATTATCAGTTAAAAAATAATTAACAAAACAAGTCCGGATTGGCTCCTTCAATCAAGGAAAATGTTGGGTGCAGTTTGTCAATTGAAAACCAATTGGAGCAACTTATTGTATTCAAAACATTTTCTCTTTATGCAACAAGTTTTTATTTGGGCTGCACACAGGAGACCCATCGTATTGGGATTAAGATTGTAGCTTTATCAAATTAAGGTGAAGTAAAGAACTTGAAATTGATGGAATGGAATAATTTTTGGAACATGGCTCCATTGAATTACAAGGGATGATGTACTGAAATCATGAAGTTATCTTCTTAGCTTTTACTGCAAAAAGGGGTTAATCACAAAAGTCTTAAATATAGAGTTAATGTCCGCTCAGGACATGCATGCAACATATTGCCACTCCTGAGCTGGCCACAAGCACAGATTGGAAGCTACATATATGATACTCTTTGTGGGAGTTAACCAGTTAGAGGAAGGACGTTTGGCAATATTATAAAATATTTGTCAATATAAACTGTTCTACTATGAAACACAGGGAATACATATTTTTAGGGCCAGATTACTAGTGTCTAGCTTTTTATGCAGTATTTTGCATTAAATTCCATTAATGGGGTAGATTTACCAAGTGCTGGGCTGTAGTGAATCATGTTTGCCCAACATCGCTAAATGCCGACAGCATACACTGTCGGAATTTAACATTTCACAAGCATTTCTTGTGAAATAGAAAACAAAATATAGATGGCGCCACATAGTGCGGGTTATGCGAGAAGGATCCAATATATATATATATATATAGCCATATTGCTACTCACGTGATGTAATGCACAGTCGTGCAATATAGGCAAGCCGGAACCAAAAGTCGTCCGGCAGACAATCAGGCAGTACACCAGAAGATCCCAATGATTGGAGAATGTAGTTCGTAAGGTGACACGAGTAAAACTTTATCCCACCAGGGGGAATCCAGGAGTGGAGAGTGTCGCTTAGGAGATAACCAGGTTACCAGAGAAGGTGGCCAATCTTGTAGCCAGTGGTTACACTGCAATAGATGGTATAGTGAACAGTCCACCAGAAAAGATACAGTGTAGCAGCGGATAAATTAATAAAAAGAATTTATTTAAAACAAGTTTAAAAAACAACGCATTTCTCCATGTCACAGCATGGTTTCATCAGGCTGTATCCTTGAAATGCTTGTGCAATGCTGCCCCCTGCACATTTGCGTGTCGATCGGCCTCTAGCAGGGGGTGTCAATCATCCCGATCGTATCGTATCGGGTTGATTGCAGTCTGCACCGTTGCTTCTTAACTTATGATTCCAGTGAGCCAGAAACTTCAGGTGTAGAAAGCAGCATCCGCTGCTTGTTAAATCTACCCCGTAGCCTTATCTTTATTCAGGTACAAAATTACTATAATAATATAAAATAGCAACACTTTATTTAGTCAATTGTAAAATAGGACAAACACGCCCAGTGCAGGGTTTTCAGTAAAGACAAGAAACTTACGGCTAGATTACGAGTTTTGCGTTATGAGTGAAAAAGCCTCATAACACTGCTTTTTCCCTACCGCTGCTATTATGAGTCTTGCAGGTATAGCTGTACCGCACACTTTTTTGGCCGTAACGCAATGTAACTACCGCACCTTTCAAAAAGTCCTTTTTCAATGGACTATTACGAGTTTTGCCTGGGAGGAATAAAAATAATTAAAGGTGAAATAATCCTATTGGTTGATGCAATCAGCCAATAGGATTGCGCTTCAATCCTATTGGCTGATCCAATCAGCCAATAGAATGCAAGCTCAATCCTATTGGCTGATTGGATCAGCAAATAGGATTTTTTCACCTTTAATTCCAATTGGCTGATAGAATTCTATCAGCCAATCGGAATTCAAGGGATGCCATCTTGAATGACATCATTTAAAGGAACCTTCATTCTTCAAGAGGAGTCAAAAGAAGAGGATGCTCCGTGCCGGATGTCTTGAGGATGGAGCCACTCCGCGTCGATAGTATGAAGATATAAGATGCCGTCTGGATGAAGACTTCTGTCCATCTGGAGGACGACTTCTTGCCGCTTGGATGAAGACTTCTCCCGGCTTCGTTGAGGATGGATGTCTGGTCTTCAAAAACTGTAAGTGGATCTTCGGGGGTTAGTGTTAGGTTTTTTTAAGGGTTTATTGGCTGGATTTTATTTTTAGATTAGGGGTTTGGGCAAGGAAAAGAAGCGAAATGCCCTTTTAAGGCCAATGCCCATCCAAATGCCCTTTTCAGGGCAATGGGGAGCTTAGGTTTATTTAGATAGGGTTTTATTTGGGGGGTTTGGTTGTGTGGGTGGTGTGTTTTACTGTTGGGGGGGTTGTTTGTATTTTTTTTTACAGGTAAATGAGCTGATTTCTTTGGGGCGATGCCCCGCAAAAGGCCCTTTAAGGGCTATTGGCAGTTTAGTTTAGGCTAGGGGTTTTTATTTGGGGGGGGGGGACTTTTTTTATTTTGATAGGGCTATTAGATTAGGTGTAATTAGTCTAAATATTTGATAATTTCTTTTTTATTTTGTGTAATTTACTGTTTTTATTTTTTGTAATTTAGTTAATTGTATTTAATTAATGCAATTTATTTAATTGTAGTGTAATGTTCGGTGTTAGTGTAAGACAGGTTAGGTTTTATTTTACAGGTAACTTTGTATTTATTTTAACTAAGTAGCTAGTAAATAGTTAATAACTATTTACTAACTATTCTACCTAGTTAAAATAAATACAAACTTAGCTGTGAAATAAAAATGAAACCTAAGATAGCTACAATGTAACTATTAGTTATATTGTAGCTAGCTTAGGGTTTATTTTACAGGTAAGTATTTAGTTTTAAATAGGAATTATTTAGGTAATGATAGTAAGTTTTATTTAGATTTATTTTAATTATATTAAAGTTAGGGGTGTTAGGGTTAGTGTTAGACTTAGGGTTAGGTTTAGGGATTAATATATTTATTTAGTGTTAGTGATGTGGGAGGCCAGAGGGGTTAATAACTTTAGTATAGTGGTGGCGGCGACGTTGGGGGCGGCAGATTAGGGGTTAATACATGTAATCTAGGTGGTGGCGATGTCGGGGCGGCAGATTAGGGGTTAATACATTTATGTAGGTGGCAGTGACATTGGGGGCATCAGATTTGGGGTTAATAAGTGTAATGTAGGTGTCGGCGATGTCAGGGGCAGCAGATTAGGGGTGTTTAGACAGTGACTCAGGGTTTATGTTAGGGTGTTGGGTGTAAACATAAATTTTCTTTCCCCATAGGAATCAATGGGGCTGCGTTACGGAGCTTTACGCTCCTTTATTGCAGGTGTTAGGCTTTTTTTCAGCCGGCTCTCCCCATTGATGTCTATGGGGAAATCGTGCACGAGCACGTAAAACCAGCTCAAAGTAGCGCTGGTATTTGTGTGCGGTATGGAGCTTAACGCAGCCATATTGCCTGCTAACGCCGGGTTTTTCAAACCTGTAATTGCAGCGCTATAGGGAGGTGAGCGGTGGAAATAACTTGCAAGTTATTGCCGAGCCGCTCATAACGCAAAACTCATAATCTGGCTGTAAGTACCCATTGTCAGAATGAAGACTCATAAAAATGCTTGTATTACACAGTTGTGTTTCAAATGATCAAATACAAATTGAACACTTAAAGGGACATGAAACAAAAAAAATATTTTATGATTCAGGCAGAACATACAATTTTATGTTGGAATTATTTTTATTATAGTTTTACATATTTAGTATACATATACAAAGTAGTCCAGCAGATTACACTCATGGGGTTGCCTTTACAATTTACAATTTGAAGGTTGTACAACATGGGAGAGTGTCCTTAAAGGGCCATGATACCCAAATGTTGAAACTCTTGAAAGTGATGCTGCATAGCTGTAAAAAGCTGACTAGAAAATATCACCTGAACATCTCTATGTAAAAAAGAAAGATATTTTACCTCAAAATGTCCTAAGTATTTAAACCCCATTGTAAAGGACTTTAAGGAGCAAATCAGTATGCCTGTCCCGGGGCCGGCAAGGAAGTGAGCTTTGTGCACACTCATTATTTCCCTATTCAGTTTAAGGAAGTTTACTATGAAATCTCATGAGAGTTAAGTAAAATCTCATGAGATCACAGTAAAAGAGTTCATGACCTCAGCACTGCTGATGCTGATTGGCTGCTGTTCATTTCTTCATTTTTTTTATTTTTTTACCCGCAGCTGGGCAGCAGCTGAATTATAACTTTTTACACAGAACTTACTCTGGTGAGCTGAGGAAATTGTGAGGTAAAATATCTTCTTATTTTCTGTAGCATCATCATAACATACAATTTTAAACAACTTTCCAATTTACTTCTATCATCAATTTTTATTTTTTTTCTTGTTATCCTATTTTGAAACGCAGAAAGGTAAGTTCAGGAGTGTGCACGTGTATTTATGGCAGCACTTTTGCAACAATGTTATACATTAGCAAGAGTACTAGATGGCAGCACTATTTCCTGTCATGTAGTGCTCCAGATATGTGCACGCTATCTATCTAGATGTATATTCAACAAAGAATAACAAGAGAACAAAGTAAATGCGATAATAGAAGTAAATTGGAAAGTTTTTTTAATATTGTATGTTTTTAACTGAATCATGAAAGAAAAAAATGAGTTTCTAGTCCCTTTAAAGGGACATTAAAGGGACAGTAAACTTATAAAATAATGTTATATAATGCTGCACATAGTGCAGCATTATATAACATTATCTTAGCAGCAGGTGGCAAAAACAAAAGCATTGTGAGATA
>NC_069501.1:429923857-430016357 GCF_027579735.1 Bombina bombina | reverse complement strand
CATGTTGTCTTACTCCAAGCTGTATAGGCTCGAAAGCCTACTACCAATTAAGCATATTAGGTGATGTGCATCTCTGTAATGAGAAGGGGTGTGGTCTAATGACATCAACACCCTATATCAGGTGAGCATAATTATTAGGCAACTTCCTTTCCTTTGGAAAAATGTGTCAAAAGAAGGACTTGACAGGCTCAGAAAAGTCAAAAATAGTGAGATATCTTGCAGAGGGATGCAGCACTCTTAAAATTGCAAAGCTTCGGAAGCGTGATCATCGAACAATCAAGCGTTTCATTCAAAATAGTCAATAGGGTCGCAAGAAGCGTGTGGAAAAACCAAGGCGCAAAATAACTGCCCATGAACTGAGAAAAGTCAAGCGTGCAGCTGCCAAGATGCCACTTGCCACCAGTTTGGCCATATTTCAGAGCTGCAACATCACTGGAGTGCCCAAAAGCACAAGGTGTGCAATACTCAGAGACATGGCCAAGGTAAGAAAGGCTGAAAGACGACCACCACTGAACAAGACACACAAGCTGAAACGTCAAGACTGGGCCAAAAAATATCTCAAGACTGATTTTTCTAAGCTTTTATGGACTGATGAAACGAGAGTGAGTCTTGATGGGCCAGATGGATGGGCCCGTGGCTGGATTGGTAAAGGGCAGAGAGCTCCAGTCCGACTCAGACGCCAGCAAGGTGGAGGTGGAGTACTGGTTTGGGCTGGTATCATCAAAGATGAGCTTGTGGGGCCTTTTCGGGTTGAGGATGGAGTCAAGATCAACTCCCAGTCCTACTGCCAGTTTCTGGAAGACACCTTCTTCAAGCAGTGGTACAGGAAGAAGTCTGCATCCTTAAAGAAAAACATGATTTTCATGCAGGACAATGCTCCATCACACGCGTCCAAGTACTCCACAGCGTGGCTGGCAAGAAAGGGTATAAAAGAAGAAAATCTAATGACATGGCCACCTTGTTCACCTGATCTGAACCCCATTGAGAACCTGTGGTCCATCATCAAATGTGAGATTTACAAGGAGGGAAAACAGTACACCTCTCTGAACAGTGTCTGGGAGGCTGTGGTTGCTGCTGCACGCAATGTTGATGGTGAACAGATCAAAACACTGACAGAATCCATGGATGGCAGGCTTTTGAGTGTCCTTGCAAAGAAAGGTGGCTATATTGGTCACTGATTTGTTTTTGTTTTGTTTTTGAATGTCAGAAATGTATATTTGTGAATGTTGAGATGTTATATTGGTTTCACTGGTAAAAATAAATAATTGAAATGGGTATATATTTGTTTTTTGTTAAGTTGCCTAATAATTATGCACAGTAATAGTCACCTGCACACACAGATATCCCCCTAAAATAGCTAAAACTAAAAACAAACTAAAAACTACTTCCAAAAATATTCAGCTTTGATATTAATGAGTTTTTTGGGTTCATTGAGAACATGGTTGTTGTTCAATAATAAAATTAATCCTCAAAAATACAACTTGCCTAATAATTCTGCACTCCCTGTATATACAACCTCTCAATCCAAGACAGATATAGCTGATCTCAAATCTTTTATAAAAATTGAACTGTCAGTACTTAGAAAAGATAGCAAAGAACTGGGATCCCATATTGAAACATTGGAGGAAGATACATTGAATAATATTGTTTAATCATCTGACCATCACTCATCACACCATAATTCGCTAATTCAATAATTGCAAGAGAAAATAAAAGATCTGGACAACAGGGTAGACGCAGTAATCTGAGATTTAGAGGAATACCAGAGAATTTCTTGCCTGATGTTCTAACGGTTTACTTGGTGGACCTTTTCTTCAATCATCTAAGATATCAGCAACCTCCATAGAATGCACACACAGGGCAATGAGACCACAGCCTAACCCGTCATCACCTCAAAGAGATGTGATAGTAATATGTCTTCATTAAAAAGATACATATGGGTTTTAAAGCTGGATTTTAAAGTGAGGTTTCTCCTTCTCCTAACTATTAAATATAAAGATCACAATATTTAATTATTTTAACATTGGTTTCCAGCAACTGTGTAAAATCGTAGAGCAGTTAGATTTATCATTAAAACTTTGCAAGAGCACAAAATTAAATACAAATGGGGCTTCCCTTTTAGACTCATCATTCAGCATGAGGGTAAATCCATAGTGTGTAAGGGTATTACCGATGTGGACTCACTCACCAAAAAATTTAATATCACCTTCGCACCGCCTGAGCCTTTGGAGGTCCCTGAAATGTCCAGTATCTGCACTCGGATCAGCATCCACAGTGAACTACTGTCTATAAAATAAGGAAAAATCTGTCTGGTGCATTATTGATTAGATAAAATACCAATATCAAGGTAATTCAAATTGGCTCACATTCACAATGGAATACCATTTCTCTATTGGCTGACAATATTTTATTCTCCTTGTCCAACCCAGACAATTCCCAGCTAAATTCCAGACCTTCATCACTCATTTTAACTTCCTAATTAACCTATCAAAATCTGAAATTCTGAACATAACACTAGATCAACACATTTTAGATAGGGTTAAACAGTTAACACTATTTACTTGGTGCCAAACAACTTTGACATACTTGTGAATTAAACTCGCTTTAATTATTTATAAATCTAATTTCATACCAATGAAAGAGGCTATAATTAGGGTGATCTAAAAAATGTTCATAGTTGGGCAGAATTAACATACTCAAACTTAAAGTTTTTCCCAGATTACAATACCTCTTCCAATCAAGTACCTCCCAATCCTGCAGCAAGTTTTGTAGAATTTGTCTGGCATAACAAATGTCCTAGGATCAATAGGAAAATTATGCAAACCCCCAAATTACAAGGTAGTCTAGGAATTCCTAACCTGCAATATTATCTCTATGCAGTATTTTTACAACGTATTGTAGATTTGTGCATACATCAAAATTATAAACTCTGGGTCTTCCTGGAGCATGCAATATCACAAGTTCCTAATTTAGGAGTCTGACAAAACTAGCTAAAAATATACTTACTCAAAACCCATTAATTATAGAAATATTTTTATATTTGGGATCAATCTCTGCTCATGTTTCCATATCGATTCTCTAGACCCCGTCCACTCATATCCTTAATAGAAAATACAATTTGATTTAGGATATAATTTTTATATGTCAAATACCTACCTCTTATCTCCATGATTTACCAGTATTTTTATTAACAAATAATGAAAAACGTAAATCACAAACAAAGCTAAATGACCATGGGTATAAATGTTTTGGGAATTGGTTTACCTATAAATATATATATATATATATATATAGACGCATCTATAAGTTCCTATCAACACATAAACAATCTAGAAATATTACCTTTAGCCAACTTTGAATCATTGTGTAATAGGGTCCCTCCAATAAGTCATACACTTTCCATAATATATGGGCTGTTGATCCTATACTCCCCCATATCTAGAAAGTCGGGAAAACAAATTGGAGTTATTATACTACCACAAACAGGTTTTTAATTTTTTTCCCATCCATAATGACAACGGCTATCTCCTCTCATATGCTTGAAATCAACCTAAAAGTCATACATAGATGGTATCTTACACCACGGAGATTATACCGTTTTTTCTAGACATGTGTATTTGGTTCGTAACAAATGCACATTCATTAACGAAACACAGATATTTGTCTTGTTTTAACAAGATGAATATCCAAACGAACGCAGCATTAAATTAAAAGGAAACAAAGGAATAATGCCAAATTCTGCTGTATTTCTTTGTTTTCTTTAAATAGTTAAAAATACTTACTTAAGCACGCTGAAGAGCCATGCTAACCCATTCCTCTTCTTCACAGAGCCCCCACCGCTCTAACAGGGGGCTTTACACGGTGGCTCCCAGCGCCTGCACTAAAGGAGAAGGTTCTTTTTCACCTGTAGCAGTGGAACGAAAATGCATTTAATGTTATACGAATAGTCAGCATTCCTTTAGTTTAAAACGAGAAGAATAACGAACAAGGGTGCCGAATATTCAAAATAGGAAGTATTTAGAATATTTGGAACAAAAGATTCAGCTGAATTGTGAATTTCACCCCTTCACATTTCTAGTTTTTCCATACTAAGATGAATAGATGTTTGCTCTGTGGCTATATGGGGAGTGCCTTCTCAAATTTAAATGTTTGCAAAAGTTTACAAAATAAGGCGGTTTTCAACAAAATAAATACAAAAAGTGTGTTCAACCTTGTTGCACATCAATATTTTTTAAATAGTATTTTTTTAAGCCATAAATACTGATATCCCAAACATCTTAAAAGTTAAGGTTTGGCAAGCTATGATTTGCACTTCACCACTCCGTATTACCCCCATAACTGCTAATGATAATAATGTGTCAAAATGTGTGTCCTCATAACTCATAACAAAAAACAATGCCTGTAGAACCAATAACTTATGCCTAAATAACAACAAATACACTGACCTCCTGAGATCCATTCAGTGCCACCCTCTCTTTATCTATTTTGCAACCCACTGAACTATAATTTTGGTATAGGAATCTGAACAACTGAAGCCAAAACCACTAAAGTTGCTGTATGGCGGTAAAACTACACCAGAAAAATTAATAGTAATAAAACAGCTAAATCAGGAACAAAAGTCAGTTCAGGCAATTCACATTTAACTTCATATAACTCATAAATCAAGCAATTCATCGTTCTCAGTCCATAATATGCTACATACTTACTATTTAGATGCTGTTATATTTTCCCATATGTTTTGATAGCCACTCCATAGGGACTGGCCCATGAGATACTCCCATTTAAAGCAAAAATTTGCATTAATGATGAATAAAAAAAAACAATGTCAAACAGGCAAGGTTGGCAACAGATCAGGTCAGGAACAGAAACAATAGGCATATAATGCATTAACCAATTCTTTCCTGTCTTCTGTCTTAGCACCCATACTCACAATGATATCATATTATTATCAGATTCTACAGCGCTACAAAGGTTCATAAACAGTTCTGGAAACTATACCCAAAAACTACAGATGTGCTTGAACAATTAACTTTAATAAGTGTTTAAAACACCCACTCCCACCAGATCATCAGTGCTGGTTCATAAAAAGAGGCATACAGGGTAAACTGGGCAGTGCCTAGTCGCCCTTTCAAAAGATTACATACTCTGAGCAGATGCAGTGTATGAATGGAAGAGAACTGAGGATGTGCAGTATTTGTATATAGACCAGGGGCATAGCTAGATCTCACTGGGTAAAGGCTGTGGTGGGGCACTACATTTTCACAGTGCCCTATCTGGCTGTTTCCAATAAACAGAAGCTTAGCTGGCTGCCACATAGGAGCCAAATGCCCCTGGAAGGTTTTTCTGTGAAGCAAAATTGTAGGGGCCATCTTGGAAACCCTGCTGCCATATTTGTAAATACAAATTCAAACACATTTTTTATAACATAAGCCCTGTTTTTCAGGGGCCACAAAGACGGTCCAGATGTGATGCAAGTAGAGCCACCATTTCCCACTGTAGTTATGCATCTAATGTTTGCAAGACCAGATGGGCCTCCTAGAGTTGTAGGCCTGGTCTCAACTTAGACCTTTAGGCCCTAAAACAGTAAAAAAACATTACTAGAAGCATTTTTGCTAATACAAACAGTCTATTGCAAACGTGCTTCTATTCAAAACTGAAATTCACTCATGCACATTTTAGTTTTGGCTATTTTATGTCTTTAAACTAATATCTGACTGTGTGGCGAAACCAGGTGTAGACTGTATGCTCTTGGGAGCAGGGTTCTCACCATTTTGTATTAATTTGTTCAGTTTAGCTTGTTCTTTGTATCTGTATTTCTTTCTTCATCATGAGTCGGTTTCATTGTGTATCTCATTTACCCCATGCTTCAAAAACTGGTAGCACTTTACATATAAATGGTAACAATTAAGGCCCAGGCCTAAAAAAATTAATGTTATGCTTGACACTGAGGTAAAATGTTATTTACATTAAAAGGTTTCAGAGAATTGTATTCTGTGAACCAATCTGTAAGACAAGAGCAAAGGATATGTGTTGGAAAAAAAATGAATTATTCTTTAGCTTTTCCCTTTATGGGATTCTACTGTTTGTATATCTAATTCAGGCTTGAATATCCAGCACCAGGTCATCCAGTGGTTAGAGCTCTGTATATATTATAATAGATTTTGTCACCTCCGTAAGAGTTTATTTCGGTCCATGTCTATATTTAAAAACACATTCTACTCAGCAATAGACATCTTGGCTGCTATTCAGGGTTTACTTTCTGGACAGAGGGTGAACAAATGGCCACGTGTCTTAGACAACCTGCAGCTGCCAGAGATGAAGAATCCCCCTGAAAACTCAGAATAACAATACTTATAGGCATTTCTGTGCACAAGGGGCTTTATATACTAAATTATAATAAACTTCTCAAGTCTCTAGGCTGCACTATTAAGATTTTCTTTCAATATGGAGAGATCTTACACACTTTAGTGAGTAGATTTCTATAAATAGGAATTCTCAGGGGTATTTATAGGATTTGAAGGGTTTAAGGAAAACATAATTTAGGTCTTACATGAAAAATGTTCAAAATTAAACTTGATGATTTTCAATTAAAGGGACAGTCTACTCCAGAATTGCTATTGTTTAAGAAGATAGATAATCCCTTTATCACCAATTCCCCAGTTTAGCATAACCAACATGGTTATAATAATATACTTTTTACCTTGCATCTTAGCCTCCAAAGACTGCCCCCTTATTTAATTTCTTTTGACAGACACACATTTTAGCCAATCAATGCTGACTCCTAGGTAACTCCTCAGAAGTGAGCACAAAATGCATTGAGATTAGAGGCCGCCTTCAATGGCTTAGAAATTATCATATGTGCCTACCTAGGTTTAGCTTTCAACAAAGAATACCAAGAGAACAAAGCAAATATGATGATAAAAGTAAATTGGAAAGTTTTTAAAATTGCATGTCCTATCTGATTAGACTGTCCCTTCCTAAACTAAAATATCACTTACTGATGAGAAGGAAAACATGTTTCAATATAGAAAATGTAGTGTACCTTTGATAATATGCAAAGGCATTATAGAAGTATTTATTGCACAAAGGTAACTTTATTTGTGGTACTATAACGGGACTATTTATTCAGTATATCTCAATAAGTGTGTCTGTGCCACCTTTGCTCATGTAGGAAAACAGATGGGGCCACTTGGCGGTCCTTCAGGACAGGAGTTGATAAACACTGAGGTATAACGTATGTCAGGCGGGATTACCTCAGTATGGAGTAAAGAACGGTGGTAAAGTTTGGCTTATAGTTTGGAGCCATAACGTATTTATTTTGTTCATTGGACTTTTAGACTTAAAGGGACAGTCTACACCAGAATTTTTATTGTTTTAAAAGATAGATAATCCCTTTATTACCCATTCCCCAGTTTTGCATAACCAACACAGTTATATTAGTATACTTTTAACCTCTGTGATTATCTTGTATCTAAGCCTCTGCAAACTGCCCCTTTATTTCAGTTCTTTTGACAGACTTGCAGTTTAGCCAATCAGTGCCTGCTCCCAGATAACTTCACGTGCACAAGCACAGTGTTATCTATATGAAATACATGAACTAACACCCTCTAGTGGTGAAAAACTGTTAAAATGCATTCTGAAAAGAGGTGGCCTTCAAGGTCTAAGAAATTAGCATATGAACCTCTATGAAGTTTTTTTTGGCCTAGACTGTCCCTTTAAAGGCCTTCACAATAATGTTTTCCCAATTTCTTTTTGTACAATATGAGTCTTACTTTTAGAAAAAGAAAAAAAACCCCACAAGAATCAGCAAATACACAGAGGCTACAAAGGGGATAGCATTCAATTTACCAACTGATAACATTCCTCATCATTTAATTTCTGGTCTGGTTTGGGTACAATACAAATGATTTATTATGGGACCAAGGAAAATATTATTCATGGATGTTATTATATGCAGGAAGCTAAATATATTTTTATTTTAAATGCACAATCTGATTGACCTCAGGACATAAGGGTATTGATACTCCCCAAACACTGTACGACTATTTCCTACAGCCAGGAAACAAAATATAGGCATTACAGTAAGTTAACATTGTTAATGTCAGTTAATCTATGTGTATGCATATATATCCATGCATCTATCTATCTATCATCTATCTATCTATCTATCTATCTATCTATCTATCTATTAATACAAAAACTCACATCCATCAAAGCAGCTGGCTACCCAGTGTACACATCTTTTTTTATTGACAAAGAGGACAGTACAACCTGTTAAAAACTGTGCTGCATTTTCAATTGCTATATATATAGTATTGTGCCCCCAATGCAGAACAGGATGATGCCAGATTCAGTTAGTCAACAGGGGAATTCTTTCCCTTGCCACAGTACAGTGGGTGTGCGCCACAATACTAGGCTATGGGGGAGCAGTACAGCGCAGAATAGCCTGTACCGCCCACTTTCTGATTACTTTATAGGACCAGTAAACACAGTAGATTTGCATAATCAACAAATGCAAGATAACAAGACACATAGGGGCCGGAAACAGAACTTATCAAGAAGTTATAAAGCAGCGGTGTAAAGACCGCTGCTCCATAACTTGTCCGTCTGCTCTGAGGCGACGGACAGAAATCAACCCGATCAAATTCGATCGGGTTAACACCCCCTGCTAGTGGCCGATTGGTTGCGAATCTGCAGAGGGCGGCATTGCAATGATAAATGCCAACAGCGTATGCTGTTGACATTTCGCGATGGGCAGCGGACATGATACGCTACTTCGTATCATGTCTGCTCGCACATTGTTAAATATGCCCCTTAGTCTGAACTTCAAATGAGTAGATTTTTTATCACAATTTGAAAAAAGTCTATTTCCACTCCCCCGTAACATGTGACAGCCATCAGCCAATCACAAATACATATAAGCTTATTCTGTGAATTTTTGCACATGCTCAGTAGGAGCTGGTTACTCAAAACGTTTAAATATAAAAAGACTGTGCACAATTTGTTAATGAAAGTAAATTGGAAAGTTGTTTAAAATTGCTGCTCTATCTGAATAATTATTTTTATATTATAAAAATTTGAAATGTAAAATTCTGTTTGCTCCCCACTTTAATATTTATATTTCTACTATAGCATTTTTAAAGTTTAAAAAGATAGATGATCCCTTTATTACTCATTCCACAGTTGTGCATAACCAATATGGTTATATTAATATGCTTTTTACCTCTGTGTTTACCTTGTAGCTAAGCCTCTGCAGACTGCCCCCTTATCTCAGTTCTTTTGACAGACTTGCATTTTAGCCAACCAGTGCTGACTCCTAGGTAACTCCACAGGAGTGAGCACAATTTTATCTATATGGCACACATGAATTAGAGCTGTCTAGTTGTGAAAAAAAGTTAAAATGCACTGAGATAAGAGGTGGCCTTCAAGGGCTTAGAAATTAGCATATGAGTCTACCTAGGTTTAGGTTTCAACAAAGAATACCAAGAGACCAAAGCAAATTTGATGATAAAAGTAAGTTGCAAAGTTGTTTAAAATTGCATGCTCTATCTGAAAAATGAAAATTTTATTTTGACTAGACTGTCCCTTTAATTCCCCTAAAAGTGTTGCTACATTTTCCCAAGTCCAGCAATCCCCTTGAGAATTTAGTTAGTTTATTAAGCAGTGAAAACATTTTCCCACTGAAACACATGGTAACTGTTTCAGCGCAACAATTAAATAAAAATTAACATTATTTATATGTGTAAGCATCTTGTAATGAAGTGACTTATAGCAGATGTGGTGATTCTGTTGAAAGCTTTTTACATCTTTCAGCTCCTAGTTTCTGTGACTGCGGTTTGCTTGTTCATTACTTTCAGGAAATAATCATTTTCATGGTCTCAAATATTACGATGGGATTTGACTGCTTTGGTATATTTTCAGACATCGGTTCACAGAGAATTTAAAGGGACATGAAACCTACATTTTCCTTTCACAATTCAGATAAAGCATGCAATTATAACAAATTTCCAATTTACTTCTATTATCAAATATGCCTCATTTTCTTGCTATTCTTTCTTAAATAAGCTCAATGCATTACTGGGAACTAGCTAAACAAATCTAGTCAGCCAAGGACAAGAGACAAACGTTTGTAGTCACCAATAAGCAGATAGCTCCCAGTAGTGTAGGATATGTACATTTTCCCTTTCAATAAAGGATACCAAAAGAACAAAGTACATTTGAAAATAAAATTTAAATGTATCTTAAAATTAAATGCTTTATCTAAATCATGCAAGTTAAATTTTTCTATCCCTTTAAGTTACAAGAACTTAAATTTACAGCCAAGCTACATTACAAATAGGTTAGCTGCTTCCTTACATTTTGTGCAAATTTGGAGAGGGCAGTTTACCTGGGTTGAAATATCATTGATGCAAACAATCAGGGCTGAATGTGCCTACAGGTGCTCTCCATAAAGGAGCGTCTGTCTCTGCCTATTATAAACACTGGTCAGCCGGCAACCTTAACTAAGATGGCCGGCCGGCAGTAAAATAACTGCACTGCATGGTTGCCATCTTTGTTAAGGTTGCATGTATGGCATCTGGCTTCCCGGCGCATGTGATGAGAGCAGGATGTGATGTCACTAGTTAGGGGCAGGGCTTAGGTCCGGTAGTCTATGGCGCAGTTAGTTAGTGAAATCAACCTGACTAGATGTATGTTTCGGTGCTCTGTAATAAAATAGAGTTTTATTATGCTGTGTCCTGCATATGTCCTGCATCTCATGACATGGTGTCAGAAGTTCTGGCCTGCGCTTCTGTTCCTGATCGATTGCAATGTCAAAGTTTACCCCACCTGAGCCTTTTGACTTCTCTCAGCCTGCAGCTTGGCCCACATGGCGTCAGCGGTTTCAGCGCTTCAGGATTGCTTCCAAACTGAACAAGGAGAGTGGTGATGTACAAGTTAATTCTCTTTTATACTCTATGGGGAAAGATGCAGAGCCAGTGTTCAATGCTTTTATTTTCCAAGAAGGGGAAGAATTTAACTTTGATATAGTCATGGATAAACTCAGTGCCCACTTTGTGCCCAAAAGAAATGTGATTCATGAGAGAGCTTGTTTTCACAAACGTAATCAGCGTGTGGGAGAATCTGTGGAGTCATTTGTGCGCAGCCTGTATGAATTTGCTGAATTCTGTGAGTTTGGTGTTGCTAAAGAAGAGCAAATCAGAGACAGAATAGTTATTGGAATTGCAGATGCTGAAGTCTCACTGAAGCTGCAGTTAGAGCCTGATTTAGCGTTAGATGGGGCTATTAGGATGGCCCGCCAGAGTGAACTGGTGAAAAAGCAGAGTGCTGATCTGAGGTCTGAGAGTATTGTGGATGAAGTGCAACAGTCCAGGAAAACTGCTAGTGAAAGGCACAGTGTGAGCGGTAGATCTAAAGTAATGGAAAGGCCTAGAAGTGGATGTGTGCAACATGCCCGATGCACACGGTGCTACCGTGCCTATGATCAGAGTGTTATATGCCCGGCCAGAGCTAAAAGATGCAGAAAATGTAACAAAATGGGCCATTTTGAAGTGGTGTGTAAAACTGAATACATTAAGGAGATGCAGGTGGACAGTGACCAGGAGGGTCAGGAAGTGTCTTTTGTGGGGTCCGTTATGGAACGGCCAAGCTCAGAGGAAGATTGGAAAGTTACTTTTACTGTAATGGGAGCCAAAGTTGATTTTAAGATTGACACAGGAGCAGATATCACTGTAATGTCTTTTGCTGAATTTATGAAACTGCCTCGACAGCCCCAGCTGGCGAGGGCTACTACAAATGTCCATAGTCCTGGTGGCCGCATTGATTGTGTGGGGAAATTTCTTGTCAGCTGTGAGTACAAGCAAAGGAAGTTCACCATGTGGATGCATGTGATTCAAGGTCAGTGTGTTAACAATTTATTGAGCAGAAAAGCAGCCTGTGACTTGGGCCTCGTGGCCAGAGTGAATGAGATTTCCGAAGATATGTTTTTCGAGTTGGGCCTACTGAATTGCAAACCAGTCTGTATAGCACTTAAAAGTGACGCAGTCCCATACAGTATTTCTACTCCCTGTAGAATTCCGTTCCCACTCATGCCTCAAGTGGAGAAAGAGCATATGCGCATGAAGTCTATGGTGGTTATTGAAGAAGTTGTTGAAGTGACTGATTGGTGTGCCCCCATTGTTCCAGTTGCAAAGAAAAATGGAAAGGTGCGCATCTGTGTGGACCTGAAAAGGTTGAATTAGGCAGTGAAGAGAGAGAGATTTGTGCTGCCGACTTTAGAAGATATATCTCCAAAGTTGGCTGGGGCGAAGTTCTTTTCCACATTAGACGCTTCTAGCGGCTTTTGGCAGATCCCCCTGGATCCAAAGTGCCGCAAACTAACTACCTTTATCACGCCGGTAGGTCGGTTCTGCTTCTGCAGACTCCCTTTTGGGATATCCTCCACTCCTGAAATCTTTCGAAGGGAAATGAGTTCTCTCCTGAGTGACCACGTGGGCACAGCGGTCGTCATGGACGACATTCTAGTGTATGGGTCTACAGTGGAGGAGCATGATCAGCGTTTAAGTTGTGTGCTACAGGCTATCAAAGAGTCTGGGCTGAAGCTGAATAAAGAAAAATGTCATTTTAGGAAAACTGAATTATGTTACTTTGGGAATATCATCAACAGGGATGGCATCACGCCAGACCCCAAGAAAATTTGTGCTATTGAACAGATAAAAAGTCCTTCTGATGTACATGAGCCGAGACAGATATTGGGCCTTGTAAATTAATTGGGCAAGTTTCTTCCAGATTTATAAACAGTTTTACACCCCATCACAGAGTTGCTTAATAAAGACGTTGCCTGGGTCTGGGGACCTTCACAAGAAAAAGCTTTTCTGCAGGCCAAGTCACTGCTGGGGTCTGCCCCAGTGCTGGGGTTCTACGACCCTTCAAAAAAGACTGTGGTTAGTGCCGATGCAAGCAGTTATGGGTTGGGGGCTGCACTCCTGCAGCTAAATGAAAATAAACTACAGCCCATCGCCTACTGTTCCCACACACTGACGGCTGCGGAGTCAAAATACGCTCAAATTGAGAAAGAGTGCCTTGCTGCAGCTTGGGCCTGTGAGCGCTTTCAGCGTTATCTAGTGGGTTTTGAGAAATTTAGTCTGGAAACTGACCACAAACCGCTAGTCCCTCTAATCAACTCTTATGACATTGACAAAATACCCTTGAGATGCCAGAGAATTTTAATGAGACTGCTCAGGTTCAATGTTCAGGCAGTGCATGTGCCGGGGAAACAACTGGTTGTGGCGGATACACTATCCAGGTTCCCGCTGGCTGCTGCTGAAGAATCCTCCACAGAATCTGATGTGAAAGTGTATGTTGATTCAGTTCTGGCCTCTAAGTCCATTTCTTCAAGGAAACTGTTGGAAATAAAGAAAGAGACATATTTGGACACAGATCTGCAAGAGGTTATAAAGTACATAAAAGAAGGCTGGCCCGAGAGCCGAGCAGCCTGGATGTCTTTAAGTGCTTACCAGCCAGAGAGGTCGCAGCTCACGGAGCTGGAGGGGTTGGTGCTGTTCCAAGACCGCATTGTAATTCCTGTCAGCATGAAGAAGGAGATGTTAAACAGGATTCACGATGGCCACTTAGGCATTACAAAGTGCAGAGAAAGGGCAGCTACAGCTGTGTGGTAGCCTGGGATCAGCTCCGACATTGCAAATCACGTGTCTAAATGTGCCTTTTGCCGGGAACGCCGGCCTACTCAGAGAAGGGAGCCCTTGATTTCTACTCCGCTGCTTGCGGGGCCGTGGCAGAAAATAGCTGCTGATTTGTGTGAACTGCACGGAAAAAGTTCCTTGTTGTGATCGACTACTATTCCAGGTATTTGGAAATTGCACTCCTGAATGATATCACAAGTCAAGCAGTTATCATTCGCCTGAAGAGCTTGTTCGCCCGGTGGGGCATTCCAATGGAGCTGGTGAGTGATAATGGTATGCAGTTCGCTTCTACAGAGTTCAGTGCTTTCAGCAGGGAATATGACTTTGTACATTCCACGTCAAGTCCACATTATCCGCAGGCCAACAGAATGGCTGAAAGGGCAGTTCAAACAACAAAATTCATTCTAAAGCAATCTGAGCCGTACCTGGCCCTCTTGTCATACAGGGTGACGCCCATTCAAGCTACCGGGTTTAGCCCGGCACAGCTGATGCTAGGACGCCAGATTCGCACCACTTTACCCTCAGTGGGTGTCTTCAAGCCACCTGGCCCTGTTCCTCTGGACAAAGTCCTTAGGAGGGATGAAGAGGCCAAAAAGGGTTATCGTTTCTTCTACGACAGGAGACATTCTGTCAGGCCCTTAAAGGAACTGAATGCGGGGCAAACTGTCAGAATTAAACTGGATGATGAGAAGAAATGGAAGACGCCTGCTACGGTAGTTGGCCACTCTCCAGAACCAAGGTCTTATCCAGTCCTTACTGAGGGAGGGACGGTTACACGCCGTAACCGAAGACATCTTCAGCCTGTACCTGAGAGTCTGGAACTGGATGCCTCAGTACCACCGTCGGTGGGATCCCCTGTTCTAAGAGAGGTGCCTTCCCCTCAGCAAGATCACAGCGGGGATATATCTTTGCCTCCAGCGGCCTCTAATTCACCATCTTCTGTATCAGAGGACAGTTCATGCAAAGTTACATCAAGCGGAAGAGTGGTGAGACTTCCGGCCCGATATAGGGACTGACTTTAGCTAGAACAGTGACCGGAAGTATGGGCAGAATAATCCCATGGTCACTGTGGACTAGGGTAGTCTACCCCGATGTCCAAGTCAGGATGTAATTTATGTGTTTATATTTTCTGAACCTATTTGTTTATATATTGTTCTAAAAAAAATGTTGTTGTATACTCTGTTCGTATACCTTGTTATTTGTTATATTCAAATGTATGCTTCGCCTTTGAAAAAGGGGAAGATGGGATGAGAGCAGGATGTGATGTCACTAGTTGGGGGCGGGGCTTAGGTCCGGTAGTCTGTGGCGCAGTTAGTTAGTGAAATCAACCTAACTAGATGTATGTTTCTGTGCTCTGTAATAAAATAGAGTTGTACCATCATTGCTGTGTCCTGCATATGTACTGCATCTCATGACAGCACACACGCAGTGTGGTGCTGCTGGTGGCCATCTTAGTTAAGGTCGTCAGCACATTGGTGAAGGGTGAGTGGGGGGTGCGCTTCAGATTCTGATGCCCACAGGTACCTGGGCTGTAAATAATGTATACTTTTTCCTTAAAGGGACATTCTAGTGTTAAAACATTTTGGGCTCGACTACAAGTGGAGTGTAATCCGTAGAGCAGGTGAATTATCTTGTGTGTGACCGTGCACAAAGAATAATGCACAATCTAGTATTACAAGTGGATGGTTAAATATTTTAACCAAAGCATCCTAATGCGAGCAAAGCTTTTTTAGTTTGCTCTATACTTTTTAATGGATAGTGCACAGTGCGCTATTACAAGTAGTAAGTTAAGTGTTGAGATTCAAATTCAAAATAGCACTGTAAAATGTAGCTCTTTTAAAGACCTGGCATAAACCATTATTACAAAATAGTGTAGCACAGAACAACATGAAGCGCTTCACAACTGCGCACAATCAGCTAAGTACACCCTTGGCTTATCGCTCAGCATGAATTTTAATGCACACCCCCCAAAGACGTCTACTCTCTATCCAACATGCAGATGTGAGCATAGAACAGAAGCTCTATCGATTGCGCTTGAGTGATGTTAATGCACAATAGCTAAGGTTGCCATATTGCTGCTTTAAAGGAGGACAAGTATGACAAATACATATGTCAGGGTTCTTTTAACGAAATATAATAAAACAATATTTCTTTGACTGGCCCTGACATATGTATTTTTCAGGTTTCCTCCCTTAAAGCAGCGATATGGCAACCCTAAAAACAGCACTAATATTTTTGTGCTCCACTTGTGATCTAGGCCTTTAATTTTTAAGCAAATTTTCTCAAAATGGTTAAACACATAGTAAAATTTGCCAACCTGGAACAACCCTATTATACTATATGAGGATATTGCCAATGATTGGAGCATACACATGTATGCTTATGTGTCATTCACTCACCAGCTAAATTCTCATCTGGAGTGTCACAAAAGCACAACTTTTACTATATTTAACCCATTTCAGGAAATTAATATATAATATAGAAAAATAGGAATAGGAAAGTAAAATGAGCAAACATTTTATTTTTTTTACACTAAAATGTCATTTTAAAGTTCTAACAGAGTTTGTAATTTAGGAAATTGCTGCAAAAAAAGATGGACTCTACTATGAAAAGACCAAAGTGACATAGCTTAAAAGGATAGCCTACTCCAAATATTTTATTGTATAAAAAGATAGATAATCCCTTTATTACCCATTCCCCAATTTTATTCAACCAGCACTATTATATTAATACATGTTTTACTTTTGTGATTACCTTGTATCTAAGCTTCTGCAGACTGCCCCCTTATCTCAGTTCTTTGACAGACTTGCATTTTAGCCAATCAGTGCTGACTTATAAATAACTCCACGGGAGTGAGCTCAATGTTATCTATATGGTACACATGAACTAGCACTGTCTAACTGTGAAAAACTGTCAAAATGCACTGGGATAAAATGCGGCCTTCAAGGGATTAGAAATTAGCATATACGCTTACACACCTTTGAGACCTCTCCATTGAAACTTTTTGTTATATACCATATCACTTTAAAACAATGTTAGCAGGACTTTTTTCTTTTAGAAATAGAAATAGTTTTGTTCTTGACTCATTAAAAAATGAGTTTATTTGTAATATAGTATACAAGCACTTTCACAGCCAGTCACAGTGATTGTAAACTTAAAGTGAATCCTAGATACTAGCATGCTGCAATGCATGCTGGTATCAGGGACACTGATCAATCACTGGAAGCCCCAGGAGTTACACAAGCACAATTCACAAGATATCCGGAGGCACATTGCATGTTTCTTCCTGCACAACCGGCAGCACGTGTAACTCATTTCTTCCCATGAAAACATGGCCAAGGTGGCAACCCTAGGCACCCCAGTGAGGGCCAGAAAAGTGGCCCATGATCATGTGATCACTGTGACAGCCAGTCACAGTGATACATGTCAAAAATGTTTATTAACAATTGATTGTCTTGGCCCCTCTCCTATGCCAGTAAACAAATACAGTAAAAAAAAAGTGTTAACTTAATTCTAATAAAATATATTTATATTTTAATACATTTTATTTTAATAAAGTTCATTGAAAAAAAAAACATTTTATTTTGTGTTTTTACCCCTAAATTTTATTTTCTGCTCTTGCCAATAAAAGGGTCAAATATAAAGTGTCAAAATACCTCTATATAAATAACATAGGGTGTCTAAATTCTACAAATATATACTTTGGTGTAGCAGTTTTGAATTGGGTAACAACTATTTAGCTTACAATCCAAGCACAGCATATTTAATGTTAAACCAATGATTGCAGCTTTGTAGTATTTGGCCTATATTTGCTATAAATTACTTGGAAATCTAGACATCTAGGGCATTCCTTAAACAGGATAATTAATCTATATGGAGGTATTTTTCTTTGGTTAAACTAGTTTTGTAAAAATGGTTACAAAGAAAACTGCTAAGTTTTGCTCTATTTTTCAGTATTAAATTCGCAATTTACAGTTTAAGTAATTTTAAAATCCAGTATAAGAAGAAACTTGTAGTTGCCATCTTGTTTACAGTTCACAACACTTTGGAAACAGTGCTTTAACAAACAATAGATTTAAATTTGGAAATAAAAAAAATGGTGTACAGTCTGCTTATCCTGACAATCTGAAACATGCATTCACATTGTGCGGACGGAAATGGATTGTATTAGGTTCCTGTGAAAGTCGCGATTAAGCGATCATCTTTATAAACAAGATTTTAATAATGCCAGTACTGTTAATGACAATCATGACAGTGACTTACAATTAGGGATGGGCGAATGAAACGATTTTTAACACATTTGTTCAATCATTTCGAAATTTTCAATGTTTGTACAACATTCTAACATTCGTTTAACATAATAGTAGTTCTAATGCTATCTTTAAATTGAAAGGAAAATGAAACCCAATTTTTTCTCTCTTATGATTCAGATAGAGCATGTTATATTAAACAACTTTCTAATTTACTGCTATTATTAAATTTTCTTCATTCTCTTGGTATCTTTATTTGAAAAAAAAAAAAGCAGGATTGTAAGCTTAGGAGCCAACCTATTTTTCGTTCACTACGCTGGGCAGTACTTGCTGATTGGTGGCTATATTTAGAACAAAGAAAAAAAATTGTAATATGAGAAAATTGAAAAATTGCTTAAAATTGCATGCTCTATCTGAATCACGAAAGAAAAATTGTGGGTTTCATATCCCTTAAAAAAATAAATAAAAAAAAATTGATCCTTTAGGTATATTTTTATATTGGAAATAGCTGGTTTAGTTATTTGAAATCACAACCCACCAAAATGAGTTAAGCTTGCAGGGAAATCAGATATCCTTAGTTTACCATTTTCTGTACACACAAATGCTTTTTTTGTATTATCTCTGTAAACCAAAGCCCAATACTTGGAACAATCGAAAATTTGCCTTTGCGTTTTGATTGTTGTTTCTTGTAAAAAAAAAAAGAGCACAAAAATGTCTTTTTATATCCGACAATGCTTTTTTTTCCTGCCAGAAGTCATAGTTGTTTCTATGCACTTGAGAGAGAGAGAGAGAGAGAGAGAGAGAGAGAGAGAGAGAGATGGATTCCAATCCTTCTGCAATTATTTGTGTAAGGCTAGTAAATACTGGCACTGCTACTACAGACTATTGCAATTTAAATGCTGTCCAAACCCTGGCAGAACATTGCAATTATATGGATTTCAACTGCTGTCACATTTTTAAAGAATCCTGTTGCTATTAACTCCTTCGCTACTGTGAATTTCAGAGAAAACTTGCCCAAAATACTGGAGAATTTTTAGCATTTTTGCTATCACTCTGTTTAAACAGAAATAGAGCCTATTTATTTCCCTATGAAAACTATATATATTTTTAAATTAGACAGCCCAAGGTATTGATCTAGGCTTATTTTAGTACATTTGATGCCACTATTTGGCTGCCACTTCAGTTCTTGCTTTTTTTTCTGCAGTGTAGGGTCCCCCCTCCCATCTCTCCATCTCCCCTGCCTAACACTTTTCCATAGCGTAGGGAACCCCACCCCTCTCTCCTCCCTCCTTTGCTGCGCTGCCCACCCACCTCCCTCCTTCCCTCCCACCGGCACCAATGGAGGATCATTACAGAGAGTGACACAGACAGTGTCACTCTCTGTAGCAATCAGCGATCTGGCTTCATATGGTAAGGGAGCAAAATCAATCATATGTTGGCCGATGCCTTCTGCCCCAAGATGCAGTCTCCACTGTCTAAGCTGACAATGGGGAGCGTAACATGCGCCTATTGGCACAAGGGTTTAATATCCAGAATTGCTATGTTGTCGCTACACACTTTATAACTGTGGATTTTAGAGGCTGATATGGAAGCTTTCCTACATTCACTATCTAACAGCATATAATGTCTCAGTGCTGTTTACAAAAAGAGCAATTTTTATGATTCACAAACACCTAGATTACGAGTCTTGCGTTAGCCTTAAAAAGCAGCGTTGAGAGGTCCCAATGCTGCTTTTTAATGCCCGCTGGTATTACGAGTCTGGCAGGTACAGGTGTACCGCTCACTTTTCTTCCGCGACTCGAGCATACCGCAAATCCCCTTACGTCAATTGCATATCCTATCTTTTCCATGGGATTTGCCTAATGCTGGTATTACGAGTCTTGGAAGAAGTGAGCGGTACACCCTCTCCTGTCAAGACTTCTACAGCATTTAAAAGTCAGTAGTTAAAGGGACATGAAACCCACATTTTTTCTTTCATGATTGAGAAAGAGAATGCAATTTTAAACATCTTTCTAATTTACTTCTATTATCTAATTTGTTTTATTCTCTTGATATTCTTGGCTGAAAAGCATATCTAGATATGCTCAGTAGCTGCTGATTGGTTGCTGTACATAGAAGCCTCATGTGATTGGCTCACCCATGTGCATTGCTTTTTCTTCAAACAAGGATATCTAAAAAATGAAGCAAAATAAATAATAGAAGTAAATTGTAATGTTGTTTACATTTCTATTCTCTATCTGAATCATGAAAGAAAGATTTTGGGTTTAGTGGCCCTTTAAGTGTTTTATGGGCTAACGCTGTAACATAAAACTCTTAACTAAAGTGCTAAAAAGTACACTAACACCCATTAACTACCTATTAACCCCTAAACCAAGCCCCCCCCCCCCCCACATCGGAAAAACTTTAGTAACTATATTAACCCCTTATCTGCTGACCGGACATCGCCGCCACTTTAATAAATATATTAACCCCTAAACCGCTGCACTCCCGCCTCGCAAACACTAGTTAAATATTATTAACCCCTAATCTGCCGTCCTTAACATCGCCAACACCTACCTACATTTATTAACCCCTAATCTGCCACCCCCAACGTCGCTGCTACAATATTAAAGGTATTAACCCCTAAACCTAAGTCTAAACCTAACCCTAACCCCCCCTAACTTAAATATAATTTTAAATAATCTAAATAAAATTACCATAATTAAATAAATTAATCCTATTTAAAACTAAATACTTACCTGTAAAATAAACCTAATAGTTACATTGTAGCTAGCTTAGAGTTTATATTTATTTTACAGGCAACTTTGTATTTATTTTAACTAGGTAGAATATTTATTAAATAGTTGTTAACTATTTAATAACTTCCTAGGCAAAATAAAGACAAATATACCTGTAAAATAAATCCAAACCTAAGTTATAATTACATCTAACACTACACTATCATTAAATAGATTACCTAAACTACCTACAATTAATTACAATTAAACTAAATAAACTAAAGTACTAACCCCCCCCCCACTAAATTACAGAAAATAAAAAAGAATTACAAGAATTTTAAACTAATTACACCTAATCTAATCCACCTAATAAAATAAAAAAGCCCCCCAAAATAATAAAATTCCCTACCCTATACTAAATTACAAATAGCCCTTAAAAGGGCCTTTTGCGGGGCATTGCCCCAAAGTAATCAGCTCTTTTACCTGAAAAAAAAAGACAATACCCCCCCAACATTACAACCCACCACCCACACATCCAACCCTACTCTAAAACCCACCCAATCCCCCCTTAAAAAAACCTAACACTACTCCCTACCTTGAGCCGTCTTCACCCAGCTGGGCACAAGTGGTCCTCCAGAGGGGCAGAAGTCTTCATCCGATCCAGGCAGAAGAGGTACTCCAAGCGGCAAAAGTCTTCATCCAGGCAGCATCTTCTATCTTCATCCATCAGGAGCGGAGCGGGTCCATCTTCAACCATCTTCAATCTAGCCGACATGGAGCCATCCTCTTCAAACGAAGTCCAAGCAAAGAATGAAGGTTCCTTTAAATGACGTCATCCAAGATGGCGTCCCTTGAATTCCGATTGGCTGATAGGATTCTATCAGCCAATCGGAATTAAGGTAGGAAAAATCCTATTGGCTGATTGGATAAGCCAATAGGATTGAGCTCGCATTCTATTGGCTGATTGGTATAGCCAATAGAATGCGAGCTCAATCCTATTCGCTGATCCAATCACCCAATAGGATTGAACTTCAATCCTATTGGCTGATTGGATCAGCCAATAGGATATTTCCTACCTTAATTCCGATTGGCTGATAAAATCCTATCAGCTAATCGGAATTCAAGGGACGCCATCTTGGATGACGTCATTTAAAGGAACCTTCATTCTTCGCTTGGACTTCGTTTGAAGAGGATGCTCCGCATCGGCTGGATTGAAGATGGACCCGCTCCGCTCTGGATGGATGAAGATAGAAGATGCCACCTGGATGAAGACTTCTGCCGCTTGGAGGACCTCTTCTGCAAGGATCGGATGAAGACTTCAGCCCCTCTGGAGGTCAACTTGTGCCCTGCTGGGTGAAGACGGCTCAAGGTAGGGAGATCTTCAGGGGGGTAGTGTTAGGTTTTTTTAAGGGGGGATTGGGTGGGTTTTAGAGTAGGGTTGGGTGTGTGGGTGGTGGGTTTTAATGTTGGGGGGGCTATTGTATTTTTTTTTACAGGAGAAAGAGCTGATTACTTTGGGGCAATGCCCCGCAAAAGACCCTTTAAGGGCTATTTGTAATTTAGTGTAGCGTAGGGAATTTTATTATTTTGGGGGGCTTTTTTATTTTATTAGGTGGATTAGATTAGGTGTAATTAGTTTAAAATTCTTGTAATTCTTTTTTTTCTCTGTAATTTAGTGTTTGTTTGTTTTTCGTAATTTAGTTTATTTAATTTAATTGTAATTAATTGTAGGTAGTTTAGGTAATCAGTTTAATTATAGTGTAGTGTTAGGTGTAATTGTAACTTAGGTTAGGGTTTATTTTACAGGTACTTTTGTACTTATTTTAACTAGGAAGTTATTAAATAGTTAATAACTATTTAATAACTATTCTACCTAGTTAAAATAAATACAAAGTTGCCTGTAAAATAAAAATAAACCCTAAGCTAGCTACAATGTAACTATTAGTTTTATTGTAGCTAGCTTAGGGTTTATTTTATCGGTAAGTATTTAGTTTTAAATAGGATTAATTTATTTAATTATGGTAAATTTTGTTTAATTTAAATTATAGTTAAGTTAGGGGGGTGTTTGGGTTAGGGTTAGGGTTAGACTTAGGTTTAGGGGTTAATACATTTATAATAGTGGCGGCGACGGTTGTGGCGGCAGATTAAGGGTTAATAAATTTAATATAATTGCAGCGACGTTTGGGGGCAGATTAGTGGTTAATAAATGTAATGTAGGGTTTGGCGATGTTGGGGGCAGTAGATTAGGGGTTCATAAGTATAATATAGGTGGCGGCGGTGTCCGGAGCGGCAGATTAGGGGTTAATAATATAATGTAAGTGTCGGCGATGTCGGGGACGGCAGATTAGAGGTTAATAAGTGTAAGATTAGGGGTGTTTAGACTCGGGGTTCATGTTAGGGTGTTAGGTGCAGACATAAAATGTATTTCCCCATAGGAAACAATGGGGCTGCGTTAGGAGCTGAACACTGCTTTTTTGCAGGTGTTAGGTTTTTTTCAGCCAGCTCAGCCCCATTGTTTCCTATGCGGAAATCGTGCATGAGCACGTTTAGCCAGCTCACCAGCAACGCTGGTATTGAGGTGAGATGTGGAGCTAAATTTTGCTCTACGCTCACCTTTTTGCGGCTAACGCCAGGTTTAAAAAAACCTGTAATACCAGCGTTGTCTTAAGGGAGCGGTGGGAAAAAAAGGCTTGTTAGCACCGCACCCCTGTTACCGCAAAACTCGTAATCTAGGCAAAAGAGTTTACAAAAAAACAACTATTAAATGTACTTCTATATCTTGGTCTGCTTGGTTGAAACCTGGTCCTTCCCCATGTGAGCATACTTTAAGGCATACATAAGCTAGTACTGTATAGACAGAAATAGTGTTTATATGGGCATGTTACCCATATGCTAAATCACTTGATTTGGGGCAGCATATCTTTAAAAAGTTGGAGGGGGAAGCTACATATATCACATAAACATCTGTATGTAAAAAAAAATATTATTCTGCAACATTTTATTAGTTGCCATTGTAGATTTACTTTAAGCATCCAATCAGGATGCTCATCCTATGACTTACAAGGGAGGCATTTGGCATGTGCATGCACAGTCACTTTATTTTTTCCCTCATTTGTTAAAAGAAATTTAATATGAAATTTTGTTGGGTCATAGTGAAAACTTGCAAGATTATGATGAAATCCCACAAGTTTTACAATAAAGGTGTGAACTTTAAATGGATGAATATGAAACCACTTTGGGCTTAGTATCCCTTTAAATACACTCTTGAAAGAGCTATAGCTTTTTTTAGAAGTATTTTTGCTTATTCCTGTTTTTCATCTATATTGCAAAAATGCTTCGATTACAAAGTGAAATGCAGTCATGTGAATTCCAATTTTGACTGGAATTTAAGTGTCCCTTTAAGCTTTCTTGGGTCCATCTTGGATTGAAATTACTATCTCTGACGTCCAAAGGGCCTCGCAGCTACAAGACAAAATAGCACCTTATTAGCATGGCTACTCTAGTAAGCACATTAGAATCAGAGACACGGACAAGAAACATAGCAAGTCATATAAGGTGTCCTTTTTCTAAAAAGTCAGAATAACTTAAAGGGACAGTCAACACCAGATTTTTTGTTGTTTAAAAAGACAGATAATCCCTTTATTACCCATTCCCCAGTTTTGCATAACCAACACAGTTATAATAATATGTTTTACCTCTGTGATTACCTTGTATCTAAGCCTCTGCAAGCTGCCTCCTTTTTTCAGTTCTTTTGACAGACTTGCATTATAGCCAACCCGTGCTTATTCCTCGGTAACTTCACATGCGTGAGCTTAATGTTATCTATATGACACACATGAACTAACAACCTCTAGTGGTGAAAAACTGTCAAAATGCATTCACATAAGAGGTGGCCTTCAAGGTCTAAGAAATTAGCATATGAACCTACCTAGGTTTAGCTTTCAACTGAGAAAACAACAAAATTGTTGATAAAAATTATTTGGAAAGTTGTTTAAAATGACATGCCCTATTTGAATCATGAAAGTTTATTTTGGACTTGACTGTCCCTTTAATTATATATTGCCTTTGATAATGGAGGATGTCCCTTTATAATTTTAAGGTGGATGACAACATTAGATATGCTCAACATTGCAGCATTTTCTTGGATTACAACTTTTTTTTTTTTGGCGTAGTTGCCAATCTCAATGTCATAAAATCAAACATCAGGACTCCTGCTCTTATTGTAACACTTACTAAAATAACCATAGCAGACAGAATGATCTCATGTAAAGGATAATTTACAAGGCGATAAAGCCACCTATAAATACAATGTTATTAACTGCTTATTTCTGGATTTGACGTTACGGTTATACAATGTATAGTGACCTCTGCTTTAATAAATCTCTCCAGAAACTTTTAGCACAGTACTAGGCAAAAGAATTATTAGCAAATGGAACCTGCATTGCTAAGTTATATAATATCACAATGTGGCTCACTGATGGGCATACATGGGAGTCCAAGCTTTAAAATAGGCCCAAAAAGCTCATGTCCTTGAGAACAAATAACTTGAATTGAGGGCACAGAGAGTTCACTTTTTTATTATACATTTTGTACCCTTTCCTTCTTCTCATATTTTTACCATTAAAACTTCTTTAGCCATCTTTTTTTTTCTTCTCCAACCAATATATTGATTCAATCTTTCCGACCACCAGTCTTATCTCATCCTTTTTCCAAAAAATAAAATCACTTTTAAGTAAATAAGATGAGTAGGTCTTAAGGGCTCTAAAGGGATCAGCTTTTAGATGTCCTTCCATGTAGAGCATGAGTAAGATCTACAGCCCAAATAACTGAACAATACTGCTTGATGATATCATCAGTGTTATATAAATTATGGTAATTGAGAAAAAACAATTTTAAGACAAAAAAATACATTTTCTATTCATAATAAACTATACATAAAAATACTTAGGTTAATGTGTTAACTCATACAAAAATCAGAATTGTGTACTCATTGGAATATAATAAAACAGAAATATTAAAAGGACAGTCTACTCCAGATAGATAATCCATTTATTGATCATTCAGCAGTTTTGCATAACCAACACACATATGATATTAATATACTTTTAACCTCTGTGATTACCTTGTATCTAAGCCTCTGCAGATTGCCCTCTTATTTCAGTTCTTTTGACAGACTTGTATTTTAGCCCTCTCATAAGTAACTCCACGGGTGTGAGCACAATGTTATCTATATGACACACATGAACTAACACCCTCTAGCTCTAAAAAATGCCAAATGCTTTGCGGCCTTCAAGGGCTTAGAAATTAGCATAAGAGCCTACCTAGGTTTAGCTTTGAACAAATAATATCAAGAGAACAAAGCAAATGTGATTCTAAAAGTGAATTGGGAAGTTGTTTAAAATTGCATGTCCTATCTAAATCATGAAAGTTTAATTTTGACTAGACTGTCCCTTTAATTTAATTCATAAAGCGAAACCAACACTGTTCAAAGACTTTACTTTGGAACCCAGGGTTCTTCCCATTTTGTAACATGCTAAAATAATTTTCAATAAAACTTTATAGAAAAACTGTATATACATGTGAATTTTATGTTACATCTAATATACCTAGGCAAAAGGAATTTGAGTGTACATCACACAAGAACATTTTGCTTCCTATGTAAAAGAAAAGATATATAATATAACCCAGTGAATGACAAGGCTATTATATGGACATCTAAGGAAAGATAAACTCCCTTAGGCAGCTGTCCAGTTATTTGTTCCTCAACTAAATGTTTAATAAATATGTGTATAGCAATAACACCAAATGTGACTTTCTGTGATATCTACCAATTTCTATTATTCAAGAAATTTAAAAACACTTTAATGTGTAGCAAAAAGAAAATTATTGTTAGATTTTGTATATTTTTAATGCTGGCACTTACTTTATGTGAATGATGTACAAAGAGACATCACAGTAAATTGCTTATTTTGAAAGTTGCTGTATCTCCTTCTATATTGGGTATAGTTTTGCCTAACTGACACCTTGGCAGGCACTAGTTATCCTTAATTGCAATATAATTATCAAGAACACCAAATTGCATTGTGTTCTTCCAGGATGATATACCTACACAGCCTGTCCAGTGCTGAAGATGGTCACATTAGAACTTCTGATGAGTAATCTACCTCCTAAATAATATTGTTAAGACTCAAATTTTCCATGATTGGATTCCATGTTACACCCTCAACCATTATCTCTCTAAATATGCAAAATAGCCTAACTTAAAGGGACATTCAACACCTTTTTTTGTGTGCTTTGATCCACACTCCATAGAGAAGCCAACAAAGAAAATCTATTACCAAGGTTTTCAAAATGCATCATTTTGCCTAAACCTGCTGTTTGATTTGCAACAACTTCAGGTTACAGAATCTGTTTTTTGGCCTTTCTTGGTAGTGAGGGAAAACCACTCCCAAACCTTTTCCAAATGGTAAAGGGGCAAATCACCCTGATGGTGAGTTACCTTCTGATCTTGAGGTGATCTGCAAGAAGTAAGCTGGTATGTTAAAGGGTGTACAGGAGAGCCATTGAGAGAGAATGTAATGTATTTGAGAAAAGAAAATCAGAAAACTAAATTAATGTGGGATGTATGCATCTCTGAATAAATGTGCCTTAGAGAAAGTTTGACCTTTTGAAAGCTTGAGAACAAGGAGTTGTACCGAATAAGTTTTTTTCTAGGGTTTGAAACATTGTACCAATATTTATAAACAGAGCTGAAGTATGCCTGCTGCCTGGAGAAAGTCTATGAGTATAAAGGACTTTTGGACTCTAAAATAAACCCCCCCCCCCCCTTTTGGTCCGTGGACACACAAACAGTATTGTTGGTAGCACCCATATGAACCCCTATACCAATTTTTGCCTTCAAATAATGTTGTACGTTTCAGAGATAACAGCTCTTAAAAGAGTCAGATTCAGGTTGCAACAAGATTACAAGCTTAAATAAACTATCAGCTGTAACATTTGGTACGAGTCACAGTGATCAATAAGCAGAGACATGCAACATTGTTAAGAGACACTTTCCAATTCTATTAGCAGATGATAAACTACAAAAAGTGTGGTGACTAAAGGATGTAGGTTCTCTTAAAGACATGGCAACAGGCTGGGGAACATTTTATCTCCCACTGTTTTGCCCAAACAAGAAAACATAAATAGCTGGCTAGCACATAAAGGCACATACAGATGTGGCAGCTCAAGGTGTAGAACTTGTGAATCTATGCAAGTGACCAGGTATTTTGAATCATATGTGGCAAGAGAGTGATATGAGATATCACAATGTATAAACTGTAGTATGGGGTATGTGATATACCTCATTTCATTCTTTTCATGTAAGTTACAATATGTAGGTTACACCACTAGGGAGGTGAGATCTAGGATTCATGAGCATTTGAGTAACATTAACTGTCAGAGAGAATGCTCGCTAAACATTTTATCCATCAACACAACTTGTCAATTGACACCTTCAGATGGCTGACCATAGAGCATGTGACCCTCCCCACAAGGGGGGGGCGATGGGATGAAACTTTATGGATTTTCAAACTTTGCACTAGGTTTCCAAAAGGCTTCAATTCAGACTATGACATAATGAACCATTGGAACTAATTCTCACAAATGCATTATATTGGCTTATTTGTACATGAAGTTTTGCGCTGTTTGGAGACATATGTCATATTATGAATTGTAAGTGATTGATAATGTAAATAGTACATAATTTTCATCATTAGTATGTATAGAATATATTCAATATGCAAATAATTTACAATGTAAAAAACACTTTCACATCAGACACGAAGTAGGTTAAATATGAAGATTAATAAAGAATACTCAGTCCCACTGTAAGAGCAATGTTGCAAAGTATCACAGAGGCGCCACTTCTTAGGCAGGCGAAAAGTCCCAGATGATAAAATGCCACGGTCAGCTCTTCAACAAATGCCAAATATCTGGATGTAGAAATAAAAAAAGAAGGCACTTCAATGACGTAGTAAATCAGGTTAGTCACCCCACAAATGAGTGAACCCCCTTATGTGCAGAATACTCAAAAAGTAGTGGCACGAGTTTCGCAAGCGAACCTTGCTTCCTCAAGCAGCTCAGCAAAATGCATCCAGCTTTTATGTTTTTAATACAGTTTTTAATAAATTTTATATCCAACTTTAGCTTGGTTTATTTACCCAGCCTACCTTATATCCTGTATGGTAATTAGCTTTTACTAGGATTTGGTGGTGTTTGGGCTGCTGACTGTGACCTGTTGCGAGCTAGCTGGGGAGCTCTCAAGGCCTTAGACTTAGATAAGTGCCACTACTGTGAGTATTCTGCACATAAGGGGGTTCACTCATTTGTGGGGAGACTACCATGAGTTACTACACCATTGGAGCGCCTTTTTTTCTTTTTTTATTTCTACATCTAAATATGAGTATTATAGTACTATTTATTATGTAACACTGGCAACTCAATATCAATTTTGGTAGCCAATATAAGTATATTAGAGTTAACAAGTAAAATAATTGTAGAAAAGAGAATACTCTATATCTATAATATGCTATACCAGTTCTGAACAGGGCCGGATTTACAGCCCAGGTACCTGTAGGCACAAAATTATGATACACCCCCCCCCCCCACCCCTTGCTTCCTGCTCACTGCTGTACTGGCAGCCTTAAAGGGACATAATACTCATATGCTAAATCACTTGAAACTGATGCAGTATAACTGTAAAAAGCTGACAGGAAAATATCACCTGAGCATCTCTATGTAAAAAAGGAAGATATTTTACCTCACAATTTCCTTAGCTCAGCAGGGCAATTTCTGTGTAAAAAGTTATACTCAGCTGCTGCCCAGCTGCAGGTAAAAAAATAATAAAAAAAATGAAGAAATGAACAGCAGCCAATCAGCATCAGCAGTGCTGAGGTCATGAACTCTTTTACTGTGATCTCATGAGATTTCACTTAACTCTCATGAGATTTCATAGTAAACTTCCTTAAACCGAATAGGGAAATAAGATGAGTGTGCACGAAAGCTCACTCCCTTAGCTGTCCCGGGACAGACATACTGATTTGCTGCTTAGAAGTCCTTTACAATGGGATGTGACTGGCTACTAATGAATTTTTGAGGTAAAATATATTTCTTTTTTACATAGAGATGTTCAGGTCATATTTTCTAGTCAGCTTTTTACAGCTATGCTGCATCACTTTCAAGTGTTTCAAAATTTGGGTATCATGGCCCTTTAACTAAGATGGCAGCTGGCAGTGAAATAACAGCACTGCGCGTGTTTGCGTCAGCCATCTTTGTTAAGGCCAAAGCATGCATTGTGCATGCATGGGGGAATCCGGATACCATTGCGGCGACTTTAACATCTTAGTTAAGGTCGCTAGCTGACCAGTATTTATAATAGGCAGAGACAGGCACCCCTCCATAAAGGGCGCCTGTACGCACATGCCTACTGTGCATTTTTACAAATCCAGCCCTGGTTCTGAAGATATTTGATAATGGTACCTGAGATCCATGGGAGCCGCAAGTTATATTACTATAGATTTTGTCCTGCAGCTGTAACTTTAAATTAAGTATGGAAACAAGTTAGCCAATCAATAGGAAGGAGCTAGTTTAAAAGTCTCACAATAGCATACCTAGTTAACTATAAGTACCAGTTAATCCTGAAAAGCGTCATATTGGGGATGATACCATGCTTATTTTACAGTGTTTCCTGTGTTCTGTATGCTGATGCCCAAGCTGGTATTTTTATTCTTGCAATAAAGTGTGCTGGAGATTTAGCGATTTTGGGTCTTTTTTTGTTACTTGTGGATTATTATGGACTATCCCATAGGGCTCTCTATGGCTACACAGAGAGTGTGACTGTTCACCAGGAAGCAGTTGATCGTATGATATGGAAGGTGGAGACACAGAGGACCACACTGTGAACACAGCGTGCAACAGTTAGCTCGGAAGGTGAGAGCAGTGAGCGGTGGGCGCTTTGACTCATGGAGAAATCGTAAATGCCTTATATCCTCCATTCCTATTGTCTGCTACTATCTGACTTCAAACATAGCGTGTGACATTTGAAGGGGAACTGTTAGTGCTGAAATGCTGGCTGTTGTTGTGAGAAAAAAAGTTAGTACACTAAAATGACTTGGACCCAGAGGAGGTGTCTGGACCAGCCCACAATCTAAGGTAAGTTTTTGTTAAAAAATGTTTTTTTTTTTTAAATTATCTTTAATGGCAGTGGTAGCCCAAATAATTCAGGGAAATCAACTTCAGGGGTCTGGCGTTACGGCTGGTGACTAGATGTGTAACATTTATTTTAAAGGCTGTAAACATTTACTGCACACTTCTGTAGACAAGGAGGGCTCTGGTGGGTGGAGCGTATTCTGGGTAATAATTCCTATCTCATGTGTGGTGGTGTAGCTGTAACTTGCTGCAAAGGTAACCCCCTCCCTGATGCCAGAAACAAATCCCCCAACAATGGGCCAGATTACGAGTGGAGTACTATTTAGCGCTTTTGCTAGAGTGTTAATTGCACTAGAAGAAAACTTTTTGTGAGCGCCGGGTTGCGCTCATATTGAAAGTAAGTTGAAAGTAAGAAGTTATTGCTCTAGTGCTAACCCAACAAGCGCAAAAAGCCAAACTTAGAATATCGCGCATGCGATAACCTATTCCCCCATAGAAGTGAATGGAGAGAAAAAGTGGAGAAAAACCCCACTCGCGCATAAATCCAATCTCATATTCTCATGTGTGCTTACCCGACATGAAAATATGAATATTTCACATTTCAATGTTGTTCATATAGAAGAAAATGTTCTATTTATTCATACATAAATATTTATATAGATGTATATGATGGTATTTTGTTACAATATATGTTTATACCTATAAATATATATGATTATACAGTCATGGCCAAAAATATTGGCACCACTGCATTTCTGTCAGATAATGCACCACTTAATCCAGAAAATTGTTGCAATTACAAATGTTGAGGCATTCTCATGTTTATTTCTTTTGTTTGTATTGGTATGATACAAAAAGTGGAGAGAAAAAAGACAAATCTGACACATTCCATGGAAAACTCAAAAAAAGGACTGGACAAAATAATTGGCACCCTCAATTTAATATTTGGTAGCACACCCTTTGGAAAAAATAACTGAAATCAATCACTACCGGTAACCATCAATGAGTTTCCTACACCTCTCTACTGGAATTTTGGACCACTCTGCTCCAGGTCTCTCAGATTGGAAGGGTTTCTTTTCCCAACTGTTATTTTAAGATCTCTCCACAGGTGCTTTATGGGATTGTGCCATGACGGTATACAGGTAGGTATAGATCTATACAGATATACAGTATATAGGAATATCTATTGATAAATATATATACACAGTACATTTACAGTACATACACAGTATTAATATTAGTACAGTTTATTAAATATGAATATTGCATAAATATGTTTTAACATGTATTCATCTACTTGACTGTAAAGGGCTCCAATGCACTTATATATGTCTATATATGTGTACATATGTATTAATGTGTTTATATGTGTATATACTGTATGTCTGTAAATACATATATACATATAAATACATTTGTATACACATATATATATATATATATATATATATATAAAGTATATATAAATATATATACTGTATATGCACATACATATACATCATTAGACATGTATCTGTATGTATGTCTATGTCAAATCCTTTTGGCTGCCTTTTTTCCCCATCCCCTGAGATCTCATAACTTTGAGCCCTTATAACTTTTTTGTGCAATATTTTTTTTTATCTTAATAATCTAACCCGATGAGTATTAACTTAAATTACGCTTAAGCGAACGCATTTACTTTCATTTTATAATCTGAGCGCAATATAACTTGCATGCAAATGAAAGCAAAAACCTGATATCGCTTGCGTGCAAATGTTTGCAAAGATAATTTTTTTTCAATGAGGTGACGTTTCTACCTCTTACCCAATAGCCATGCTAGCCATTCAGCACTGTGCCGGATGCACATACATTTTAGTCACTTGGACAAAAAATTGTCAGATTGGTCTCAGCTGCCTGCTAGACAAGTGGATCAAGTCACCCAGGCCCAATACCGAATGGAAATTAATCTCATGTTTGTACAGAAACTCAGCGAATAGGAGCAGCAGATTACTTGTAGTGGAAATAAATATGGGGAGAGGAGACCATTCAATGGATTAATTGGACTTGGGAACTCTAACATCACAAGGAGGGTTGGGATTTATGTTGAACGAAATAACCGTTTACTGTATAAGGTAACGGCTATTTGGTGTTTGGTCAATCATTCAAAATATATGATCTACTTGTACCCGAGTAATTTGTGAGTTTGTCCAATAAAAGTTTTATATCGTATAAGTGTCCAACTTTATATGAAAGATTATTTCAAATTTCAAATTTAGAACTGAGTTCTAATATGTGTAAGTACGGCTCTTGTTTTATTCTGTTTATTAATCCCAATAATGACTTTTTAACAACCCTTGGACTTTATATCTTTATTTAAGTATTCATTAGCTCTATTTTTTTTTTTACTTATTCTTTTGATCATTTATTACAAGGTTTCCCTTTTTATATTTTTTTGATGCAATACTAAGTGCCTCCGGCCGCCCACAGCAAAGATAATTTTTTTCAATGAGGTGATGTTTCAACCTCTCACCCAATAGCCATGCTACCATACTCAGTGAACAGGAGCAGAAGATTACTTGGAGCGGAAGGTGAGAAGAAGGCCCAACCAAGGATTTCGTACAGGTTGCCCTGGTAGGAGATAAAGGGTACAGTTAGCAAATTATTTACTGACAAATTCAGAAATATTTGAGGCAGTACTGGTGATTTTTGTTAGGGTCAAATTTGTTTATTTTATTCTCCATGCTAAATGAAGCCTATGGAGTGATTGACAGAGAAGTGCAGCATATGTGATGTGTTAGGAATATGATGGCCTGAAGAGTGGTCAGATGGTAGCTCATAAGATCAGGAGTGATGGAGCTTCTGTAGCTGAGTCAAGATATATATGAGTAACTGGATTCAAATTTTAGTTGTGTAAGGAAGAGTTTAGATATATTTTATAAGCTGAATGTAACATATCTGGTGTGGCAAAAACTGTATTCTAATTATTTATTAGCAATGGTGCTTTAACATATTAAAAAGATATCATCATACAAACATGAAAAATAAGGGTGGAGGAATAGGGATGGGCGAATGTGTTTATATTCAAATTCGAATGTTAGAACAAATGTTATTGTAGAAATTCGATTTACATAATAGAATGTTGATAAGAACGAATATTCTTAAAAATTCTATTATCGAATGTTATTTACAGTTTTTGAATGTCACTTTTCGAATTTGAATGTCACATTCGAATATTACATTTATAAAACACAGTTGTAGACTAGAAATACTATTTTGAATTTGAATGTCACATTCGAATTCGAATGTCACATTCGAATATTACATTTATAAAACACAGTATTAGACTAGAAATACTATTTCGAATTCGAATGTGACATTCAAATTCGAATATTACATTTATTAAACACAGTTGTAGACTAGAAATACTATTTCGAATACGAATGTTACATTCAAATTCGAATGACACTTTCAAATTCGAAAATTACATTTATAAAACACAGTTGTAGACTAGAAATACTATTTTGAATTTGAATGTCACATTCAAATTTTAATATTACATTTATAAAACACAGTTGTCAGGGTGCCAGGAATCAGACTGAGACAAGAAGTGCAAAAATAAACACACCTTTATTAATAACACAAATAATAAATAGTCATAAGTCAAATAACAAGCCAGGAGTCAAAACCAGAGCTGGTAGTCAGACGAGCCGAGTGAGGAGCCAAAGCGAGTAGTCAGACGAGCCGGAATCAGGAACAAGGAGAACAGCAAAGTCAGGAACAAGCCAGGGATCAGGAACCAGAAGAGACGTCAGCCTAGCCAGGTAATACACAGGAACTCACAAACAGGTCTGAGACAATGCAAAGGCAAAGCATACTGAACAGAGGCCCTTTAAATAATAAGTGATGACATCACAATTCTGAGACTGCAACCTGTCTCACACGGATGATGTACAACAGTCGGATCATAAGAGGGAGTGCAGGAAATGAGCAGCATCACACACTCTGAACAAGATTCAGCAAGAAAGGTGAGTAAAATGGCTGCCAGCAGCACATGGCAAACAAAGCAGGAAAAAAACCCTGACAACAGTATAAGACTAGAAATACTATTTTGAATTTGAATGTCACATTTGAATTTGAATGTCACATTTGAATATTACATTTATAAAACACAGTACTAGACTAGAAATACTATTTCAAATTTGAATGTTACATTCAAATTCGAAAATCACTTTCAAATTCAAATGTCACATTCAAATTTGAATATTACATTTATAAAACACAGTATTTGACTAGAAATACTATTTCGAATTCGAATGTGACATTCAAATTCGAATATTACATTTATTAAACAGTTGTAGACTAGAAATACTATTTTGAATACAAATGTTACATTCAAATTCGAATGACACTTTCAAATTCGAAAATTACATTTATAAAACACAGTTGTAGACTAGAAATAGTATTTTGAATTTGAATGTTACATTCAAATTCGAATATCTCTTTCAAATTCAAATGTCACATTCGAATTGGAATATTACATTTATAAAACACAGTTGTAGACTAGAAATACTATTTCGAATTTGAATGTGACATTCAAATTCGAATGTCACATTCGAATTTGAATATTACATTTAAGAAACACAGTATTAGACTAGAAATACTATTTTGAATTTGAATGTCACATTCGAATTCGAATATTACATTTATAAAACACAGTATTAGACTGGAAATACTATTTCAAATTCGAATGTGACATTCAAATTTGAATGTAGCATTCAAATTCAAATATTACATTTATAAAACACAGTATTAGACTAGAAATACTATTTCAAATTCAAATGTTTCATTCGAATTTGAATGTTACATTCGAATTTGAATGTCACATTCAAATTCGAATATTAAATGCTTGTGCAATGATAAATGCAGACTGCGTATGCTGTCAGGAATTTATCGATGTGCGGCGGGCATGATCCGCTACAGCGAATCATGTCCGCCCGCACAATGATAATTTGACCCCTTTACATGAATTAACTCTTTACTTTCAAACTCTTCTTTGTAAAATATATATAATATATAGCAACTCGTGCTTTGTATCATGCAGCCTAACTATTTACTATTCTTTTGTAGTTGTGCACAGCAGTTTAATGTCTCTTTAAACAGACAATTTCCACAATCCAGCCCAATTCCATCCGTAGCCCAAAGAACCCTACAATAAGAACAGCCTAGACTCCATCCCTAATGTACACGGATATATTCACAAAACACATCCACCACCCTTACATGTATCTCTCAGACAACGTTATTTTCAAGTCTTGCAAGGCCTCCAGGAAATGTTGTGACATATTTAATATGTATCAGATGAGTTTATTATGGGGTATTTTAATTCCAGCCCTTTTCAATCCACTATTCCACAATATACAGTATATCTAATGTGGGCTCAGCCCATGTAAAAAAATATATATATATATATATATATATACATACTATATACTGTATATATATATACAGTATATATATATATATATATATATATATATAGAGAGAGAGAGAGAGAGAGAGAGAGATAGATATATTGCCTTGACATCTGACACTGCTGTTGCAATCAATCAGAAAACTAATTTACAGCTGTTTCTTAAACCATAAAATCTGTACACAAAATAAATCTGATCATCTAAACGTTCCTTTATAATTGCAATGAAGATAGGGGTCAAGCCCAGCGGGAACGCATGGGAATGGAGTTCCTGCACTATTTTAGCAGGGAGAACTAATTTCCCCTGGACAGAGAACAGAAACACTTCAGTAAACATTGCTGCTGCTAGAAGTGGGAGGAGCTGGAGCACAGTCTGGTTAGAGGGATAGTGAGATCCTCTAGTAATGGACAGTAATGCTTCCTATAATCACTAAATGAATACCTGTCAGCGGTCCTACTATGTGGTCACCCCGCACTGTGTGGAACACATGGTGCTTACATTTTTGTGTGGCTTAATCGGGGGTTATTTAGCTCCCCTCAGCAGAAATAGGACTATTGCATCTTAAGTGGGTGAGGTTCTGTGACAGAGGAGGAGTCTGGAGTTGCTGTCAGACACAGAGGTCTCAGCCCACCATGAAAGGGAAGGAGAGGGGAGGATGGAGGGTGTGAGGAATGGAAGCTAAGCTGACTATGCACCATATGACTTAAAAACAAAGTATGGACACCCTGGATCTCAACATTAAACAACAGGCATTTATGTGTGTCCAGTTTAGTTATTTTAAATTTATTTTAAAAAAGTTCAGTGTTTCACCACAGAAAAATTGTGCTCATTAAGCAGGGAAGAGTCATGTCCTTCCAGCTTCCTCTATGATTGGAATTCCTTTTAGTTCTTTCAGAGATGACTGGGATGAGGTTTGCAAGGGAAATACATGTGTGCACACAAAGGAAAATAGTCTTTGCAATTAAAGGTGTCTGTGAAACATCTTGTAGTAGGATAAGCCTGATTACTTTATTTTATAAACCAATAGTATGTGCAGTCTGTTTATGTATGTTGGTGTCTGTATGTCTATCAATTTATAGTTAGCAGGCCAGATTTTCTGCAGATTGCTGACCTGTGCAAGATAGTGTATTTGCTGCAGATTCAACTTTACCAGTTTCATCCCAAAGTAAAAGGTGACCTGTTTTGCTTTCAATGTTACTGTGCACTCATGCCTCCTGCTTCCACTGCCAGTATTACTTGCTTCACATTACACTCAGACCCCACGGGACCATAATTATACTTTAAATTACATTATCATTGTTTTTTACTTTAAATCACATCATCATTGTTTTTTACTGCCCACACACACCTTATCAAGATCATGATATCAAATGTTTACACTACAGAGCCTTACACATCCTGAGAGCCAGGGAGTAACATCTCCTAAAATTTTACTAAGGCTTTTTGGATTATTCAACATCATCTATATACAAATGCCCCTTCATGTGTTCTAAAAAGTGTGTGTCCGACTTTTCAGTATTCAGTATCAGTTGAATCCTAAATTACAAATATAAATGTCACCCCTGCCATGTGAAAATGTAACCCTGGGCATTCATCCTCGAGCAAAGGCAACCATTCAACACTTCATTGGTTTTAGTTTGCTTTTATTAACCAGAATGTATAGAATATATACATATAACTACAGTGTGTGTGTATAAAACAATATTAATTGTAAAGGGGGTGTTAGTCTTGGTGAGTTGCCACATTTTTTTTGCAGGACTTGACCCCTGCATAAAGAGGTGGTTTAAAATGCAATATGTAAAAAGAAAATATTCTAATGTATTACAGCAGTTGATTTTGCACTATTCCTTGCCTATAACTGTGATTATCCCTGCAAAGGGGTAAACTCATAGTTAAAGTCAGCTTCAGTGCAGCAATGACAATACACATATGTGTATCCATCAATTACCAGCTAGCTCCCAGTAGTGCATTGCTGCTCTTGAGCCTACCTAGTTGTGCTTTTCAAAAAAGGATAGCAGGAAAACAAAGTTCATTGTGTGTCGTAAATTGAAAAGTCTTTTAAAATTGCATGCTTTATCTGTATGCTTAAAGGGACAGTTAAGTCAAAATTAAACTTACATTGATTGGATAGAGCACAACATTTTAAACAACTTTCTAGTTTACTTCAATGATCAACTTTCCAATTTACTTTTGTATCTTTTTGTTCTCTTGATATCCTTTGTTGAAAAACATACCTAGGTGTAGGAACAGAAATACACTACTGGGAGCTAGCTGCGGATTGGTGGCTACACATATATTTTACTACGAAAATTAATTTTACAGAACGCTGGTCCTTGCTCTACTGAGAGGGTCTGTTTTTTCCTAAACGCATTGCGGGCACGCTGTTTAGTCACAGTGATCCCAATCACACCATTAAACTGAATGTAACTTGCTCCCGCGACCAGACATTCAGTTTAATGGCGCGATCGGGCGCGCTGTGACTAGACAGCGTGCCCGCGATGCGCTTAGGAAAAAACAGATCCGCTCAGTAGAGTCAGGAGCGGCGTTCTGTAAAATTAATTTTCATAGTAAAATATCTCTGCAGTCCTTTGCTTTAGAAAGCTGCTGCTAAACTAATGTTATATAATTCTGCACTATGTGCAGAATTATATAACATTATTTGGTAGGTTTACAATCCCTTTAAATATAAAATTAATTGAAATTAGATCAAATTAATAATTGCTCAGATGTCCTGAATCAATATTATTGATTAAGTGAAAAGTAAATGCATTAAAACATAGTGACTAGTCATCTATCTTGAAAAAAAGGGACAGTGTAGACTACATTTTTCCCCTTTAATTTATTCCCATTGATCAATTTTACCTACTGAAAAGTATTACATTATTTACAAATAGTGAATTTACCTTTGTTTTGGCATTTGAAAAAGCTGTTTTTGCCTAGCATATTCCTATCTATACTGACATTTTCTATATTTAAGTATGAACTATAAAAAGGCTATGTAAACATAACTAGAAGAAATGACACTCTCAGTGGGGATTAGGAGATATAAGTAATAACATGTTAATTGTCAATTGTTCTCTCTAAGGGCTTGATGATCTAAACTTCACCGACCCTGGTGGAATTATCGTAAAAAAGTGTCAGTCCCTCCAAGTGGTGAGATGTCTCCTACTGAAAGTAATGGTGTTCGCTGGAAAGGGACACTTTGCACTGTTAGTTGGGGAGCACTTTCAAAATTAAATGCTGCAGCCGAAAGAAACCACATTACTCTGCTTTGTGCATATAGCATCTTACAATCACCTTTATTTTTGCATGCATGTTTTTTTCTATTAGGGTTATAAGTATTTTGAGTTTTAAGAGAACAAAAATATATAGATATAAATCGATAAAAATTGGTTCAGGACTTTCACTGAATGACTCAAATAATTGGGAATTTGACAAAAAAAATAATAATAATTCTGATATTCACTGGGTATTTTTCAAAAAGTCAAGGCCAGAGTAGCTACTCAATTTGCTATGCTTATTTGCTTCAAAGAGGTAGTTCTCATTAAGAATGAGTAATGTAGAAATAACAATATTGTGCCATTTCACATTCATGACCCAGTAACATTTTTTAGAGGTCCTTGGAATGTACTGAAAACCACAAAAATGACTTTTATTTTAAAGGTATTTACATTCATTTTAACATCAAAAAGCTAAAATCCATATGACAACAATGATTAATAACACCGCTAGCCTTGCCGCTGTAACAGATTTGATGAGTTAATGAAGCAGTACAAACATCTAAACGTCAGGTGAGGGTTCTTTAGTAAAATATTTTGTTAAACATAAGCAGGAATGTAATTAAATTACTAGACCTCTTTTTGCAGTAAGTCATAGTTGCTAATGTTCATACAATGAATATATATTTAATGCTTAACTTGCAACCAATAATGCTTAATTTAAAAGGATAATTATTATTATTTATTTATTTTATATTAGAGGTTGTATAGCTAATTCTTCTGTGATAATAAATATAATTGGGAACTTATGTATTTATAGTGGATTTAGCTTTTTTATGGAGATTAAATGCTATGAATTTGCAAGGTGGTACCTGTTTTTTTAGATGACCAGTGCTCTAAGCAGAACAAGAAAGGTTAAAAGACATAATATCCATATGCTAAATCACTTGAAAGTGATGCAACATAACTGTAAGAAACTGACAAGAAAATATGTTAACAAATTAAGATATTTTACCTCAAAATGTCTTCATCTCCCAATAGTAAGTGCGCTGTGAACAGTTATCCTTTAGCATCTGAAAACCCCCCCCAGCTAATTAGCTTAATTAATGGTGATGCCATACTGTGTTTTATTGAGATGTCATGAGATTTCCCTGAAATCTCATGAGATTTCAAAGTAAACTTCCATAAAATGGAGGAGGAAAAAAAACATGACTGTGTCTGCACATGCCAGATGCACACTCCATTGCAAGTCCTGGGACTAGCATTCTTATTGGATGCTTAATGTCTGTTTACAATGGGATTTGACTTCTGAGGAAATTTTGAGGTAAAATATCTTACTATTTACATAGAGATGGTCAGGTGATATTTTCTAGTCAGCTTTTTATAGTTGTGCTGCATTACTTTCAAGGGCTTTATCATTTGGGTAGAAGGGGAAAGGAAAGAAAAAAGCTGGTAGGAGTTACTAGTAAAAGATGTGGTCTTCTATTAGTACACCCTGTATCTTCTGCACCCATAAATTTTATGGTTGAGCATAATTTTGAAAATGGAGCTAATGACTGTTGAATTGTGGCTTTCTCCTAGGGTCTGATGAACAAAACTCGCAGGTATGGAGAGACGTCTCGCAAAATCTTTGCCCCCTCTGCTCTTCCAAAGACCTACTTCTTTCCTCATCTTGTATTACTTCTTCACACTCTCATCTGTCAGACTTTTCTAGTACTGCACCTATCATATGGAACTCCTTGCCTTGTTCAGTCAGACTTTCATCTAGTCTCAAGAACTTCAAGTGTTCCTTAAAATCCTATCTGTTCAAGAATGTTTGCAACTTTAAGATTTAAGACATTAAGATGTCTCTACTACTTATGTTTACCTCTCCCTCAACTTCCCCATGTACTTCCATTAGAATGTAAGCTCACAAGTCCAACTGTCCTGTTAATCATTTTATGTAAAGATAGTTTACAGCTTACAGTGATTTAAGGGCAGGGACCTCTACCTTTATGATTTATGTTAATGTATTCTGAATATTGTACCCCTAGATGCAATATTTTATGTGCTCTGTGTCTTGGGGAGCTGAGCTGCTGCTATAAATCTGTTGGGTTTCACCCCATCTAGACCTCCTTCTTGTGGCCATATAGATCTTCTTCTTGTGGACATGAACCCTCCTCTCACAGCCACAAACTGGCACAGCTAAACTCCTCTCAGCCATTGCTCTTATTCTGGTGCAGTCTTTGATACAGAGTGACCCTTCCTCATTCTCTATCTCACTAGCCTCAATATGAAACTCACTAGCCTTTCTGTTAATTTGACCCTGTCACTGCCTTTGGTTTTTATCCTCTGACCCAACCTTGCAGACTGTGCCACTGTCATTCTCCACAATCATTACAAAATGTTCTAGCATCCATCTTGGAATTGATTAACATGTCCATGTATTTTTTAAGCATCATAAAGATCATAATTAGCCTGAAAAATAGCTGTGCCTGCAAATTTAAACTAAAACCCAATCAAATGGCCTAGAGTTTGCAGAATGACCTTATTCTCTCTCTCATTCTCTCTCTCTCTCTCTCTCTCTCTCTCTCTTTCTCTCACTCTCTCTCTCTCTCCCCCTTGTTGTTATATATATAAATATATATATATATATATATATATATATATATATATATATATATATATATATATATATATATATATATATATATATATATATATATATATATAGTCATGCGAAAAAGAAAGTGCACCCTCTTTTAATTCTATGGTTTAACGTATCAGGACATAATAACAATTATCTGGCCATATCAGGTCTTACAATTAGGTAAATACAACCTCAGATGAACAACAACATATGACTTACATATTTCCACTATTTATTTAACAAAAATAAAGCCAAAATGGAGAAGCCATGTGTGAAAAACTAAGTACACCTTATGATTCAATAGCTTGTTTAACCACCTTTAGCAGCAATAACTTGAAGCAATTGTTTTCTGTATGACTTTATCAGTCTCTCACATCATTGTGGAGGAATTTTGGCCCACTCTTCTTTACAGCGTTGCTTCAGTTCATTGTGGTTTGCGGGCATTTGTTTTTGCACAGCTCTCTTAAGGTCCCGCCACAGCATTTTAATCGGGTTGAGGTCTGGAGTGCAACACCTTGATTCTTTTCTTTTTCAGCCATTCTGTTGTAGATTTGCTGGTTGCTTGGGATCACTGTCCTGTTGCATGACCCAATTTCAGCCAAGCTTTAGCTGTCGAACAGATGGTCTCACATTTGACTCTAGAATACTTTGGTTTACAGAGGAGTTCATGGTAGACTCAATGACTGCAAGGTGCCCACATCCTGTAGCTGTAAAACAAGCCCAAATCATCACCCCTCCACCACCATGCTTGACAGTTGTGCTGATATGCTGTGTTTGGTTTCTGCAAACGTGGCACTGTGCATTATAACCAAAAATCTCCACTTTGGTCTTGTCTGTCTAAAGGACATTGTTCCAGAAGTCTTGAGGTTTGTTCAAATGCAACTTTGCAAACCTAAACTGTGCTGCCATGTTCTTTTTAGAGAGAAGAGGATTTCTCCTGGCAACCTTTCCATACAAACCATACTTGTTCAGTATTTTTTCTAATCGTACTGTCATGAACTTTAACATTTAACATGCTAACTAAGGCCTGTAGAGTCTGAGATGTAACTCTTAAGTTTTTTTGTAATTGCACGGTCTGACCTTGGATGTTTTCCATCTGTGAATAATCTTTCTCACTGTAGAATGATGCACTTTAAATTGTTTGTGAATGGCCTTATTCTAGATTTCTAGATTGATGGACAACAACAATTGCTTCTCTAAGATCATTGCTGATGTTGTTCCTCCTTGGCACTGTGTTAACACACGCCTGAATGATCCAGACCAGCAAACTGCTAAAACTTTGGCTTTTATAGAGGTGGTCACACTTTCTGGGGATCAATTAATCAAGGGCATTTGATTAGCAGCACCTGGCTGCTACTTAGCGTCTTAATTCCTATGGAAGCAGTAAGGGCGTACTTTTCACAAATGGTTTCTCCATTTTGGCTTATTTTTTGTTAAATAAATCATGACACGGTGTAATATGTCATGTGTTTTTGTTCATCTGAGGTTGTAGTTACCTAATTTTACCTAATATGATTATATATAGGTATAGATATAAATATATATATATAGGAATATCTATTTATAAATAGTTAGAACATATTCTGCTATGTACAGACCATTGGAATGGGAAATATTTAAAAGTTAAAAAGTTTATTAAATATGATTACATAAATATGCTTTTACATGTTTTCATCTACTTAACTGAAAAAAGTCCCCAATTCACTTATATATATATATATATATATATATATATATATATATATATATATATATATATATATATATATATATATATATATATATGTCTATATATATATATATATATACATAAATATTAATATTTTTTATGTGTATATATGTCTGTAAATACATATATACACATATACAAACACATATTAAAACATATATATATATATATATATATATATATATATATATATATAACACAGAGAAAACCCAGCACTCACTTACAAGCTCTCAGCTAAGATTTAAAAGCAAAAATGGAAAGGTTAGTCACCGCATCTGGCCAAATGGGACAAGCTCAGGTACCACATCACGGTCCTTTCCAATACCTGAGACCCTAAAACAGCCACACAATGCAAGCTTTCAAATCCAAACAAACTGAAAACAAGGGAAGGGTGCACAGGAATATGTAATATGTGGGGTTAACTGCTTGTGGCTCTGGGGACAGCACAGCTTCCTGTGAGTGCCAGTGGCACCCAGGGCTGAGCATGTTGCAGGGTCATGGGATGTGTACCCGGTCCGGTATGAGAGTGCAGTTCCCTTCCGTGTTTTGTATATATATATATATATATATATATATATATATATACTTACATATACATGTTATTAATTTTTATAACCACTCCTTTATTTATTTATAGTACTGTTTGTACCTTAATGCAGTGATTTTCAACCTTTTTTTTGCCGTGGCACACTTTTTTACATTAAAAAAATCCTGCAAAATTTTACAAAATTACACATTGTAGCCTAATACTGCGTATATATATATATTTTATATATATATATATATATATATATATATATATATATATATATATATATATATATATATACAGTGGGGCAAAAAAGTATTTAGTCAGCCACCAATTGTGCAAGTTCTCCCACTTAAGAAGATGAGAGAGGCCTGTAATTTTCATCATAGGTATACCTCAACTATGAGAGACAAAATGTGGAAACAAATCCAGACAATCACATTGTCTGATTTGGAAAGAATTTATTTTCATATTATGGTGGAAAATAAGTATTTGGTTATCTACAAACAAGCATGATTTCTGGCTCTCACAGACCTGTATCTTCTTCTTTAAGAGGCTCCTCTGTCCTCCACTCATTACCTGTATTAATGGCACCTGTTTGAACGTGTTATCAGTATAAAAGACACCTGTCTACAACCTCAAACAGTCACACTCCAAACTCCACTATGGTGAAGACCAAAGAGCTGTCGAAGGACACCAGAAACAAAATTGTAGACCTTCACCAGGCTGGGAAGACTGAATCCAGAAACAAAATTGTAGACCTGCACCAGGCTGGGAAGACTGAATCTGCAATAGGCAAGCAGCTTAGTGTGAAGAAATCAACTGTGGGAGCAATAATTAGAAAATGGAAGACATACAAGACCACTGATAATCTCCCTCGATCTGGGGCTCGACGCAAGATCTCACCCCATGGAGTCAAAATGATCACAAGAACGGTGAGCAAACATCCCAGAACCACACGGGGGGACCTAGTGAATGACCTGCAGAGAGCTGGGACCAACGTAACAAAGGCTACCATCAGTAACACACTACGCCGCCAGGGACTCAGATCCTGCAGTGCCAGACGTGTCCCCCTGCTTAAGCCAGTACATGTCCAGGCCCATCTGAAGTATGCTAGAGAGCATTTGGATGATCCAGAAGCGGATTGGGAGAATGTCATATGGTCAAATGAAACCAAAGTAGAACGGTTTGGTAGAAACACAACTTGTCATGTTTGGAGGAGAGAGAACACCATACCTACTGTGAAGCATGGGGGTGGAAACATCATGCTTTGGGGCTGTTTCTCTGCAAAGGGAACAGGACGACTGATCCGTGTACATGAAAGAATGAATGGGGCCATGTATCGTAAGATTTTGAGTGCAAACCTCCCTCCATCAGCAAGGGCATTGAAGATGAAACATGGCTGGGTCTTTCAGCATGACAATTATCCCAAACACACCGCCCGGGCAACGAAGGAGTGGCTTCGTAAGAAGCATTTCAAGGTCCTGGAGTGGCCTAGCCAGTCTCCAGATCTCAACCCCATAGAAAACCTTTGGAGGGAGTTGAAAGTCCGTGTTGCCCAGCGACAGCCCCAAAACATCACTGCTCTAGAGGAGATCTGCATGCAGGAATGGGCCAACATACCATGAACAGTGTGTGAACCCTTGTGAAGACTTACAGAAAACTTTTGACCTCTGTCATTGCCAACAAAGGCTATATAATAAAGTATTGAGATGAACTTTTGATATTGACCAAATACTTATTTTCCACCATAATTTGCAAATAAATTCTTTCCAAATCAGACAATGTGATTGTCTGGATTTGTTTCCACATTTTGTCTCTCATAGTTGAGGTATAACTATGATGAAAATTACAGGCCTCTCTCATCTTCTTAAGTGGGAGAACTTGCACAATTGGTGGCTGACTAAATACTTTTTTGCCCCACTGTATATTCACACACACTGTACTGTGCAGTCATGCCATGCCTTCTACAAACTATACATGACATGACATTCATTCACAAACAATCATAATGATTGTCTGTGAATGAATGTCAATATGTCATGGTTGTAAATGATGCCTGATGAGCCTTTCACATACCTCCCAATATTTAAAAATTTGAGAGAGGGACACCCCCGCACTGGGAAAAGTCCCCCCTCCCCCGCGCACTGGGAAAAGTGTTATCTGTGGACCACAAGATTATATGTGGAGCACCTCCCTCTTCCTCTCCAGTGAGTCTCCAGTCCTCCAGTCATGTTCCTTGTGCTGAGAAGGAACGTGAGTGACGTGACCTGGCTGGAACTGTTCTGAAGGAGGAGCAAAGCTGCGCCAGCATGCATGGGGGATTGAAGTGTCGCGTGGTGCTGAGTGTAGAGCCAGCACAAGGCACGTGTTGTGGTGTGTGGGGGTTCCTTCCAAGTGTGAACACGGGTCGGGAAGACGAGCTGTCGCTGCGCAGTTACCCTCAGTCATCATCTCACTCAAAATAAAAAAACGGCCCAGAATAAAAAACAAGCAAAATTTAAAAAATATGTCACACTGTTGTCAGTCTGCCGCGGCACACCTGAGGATCTCTCCCGGCACACTAGTGTGCCACGGCACACTGGTTGAAAAACACTGCCTTAATGAATGTAATGTACTTCTGTATAGTGCTACGTAACATGTTGGCACTTTATAAATAAATGCTAATAATAATTAGTAATAATAAGTTATGTATACAGTATTCTTAAAGGCAAATTTTACCTTGATTGCTGTGTATCTTTGGACATACATATCTTAATGTGAAGCAAATGCACATACATTACCGAATAGGGCTTAAAGGGACAATCAAGTCAAAATTAAACTTTCTATATTCAGATAGAGCACACAATTTTTAACAACTTTCCAATTCACTTCCATTGTCTAAATGTGCAAAATCTCTATATATGCAGACTTTCTGAAGCACCATATCCTACTGAGCATGTGCAAAATTCACAGAATATACGTATATGCATTTTGTGATTGGCTGATGGTTGTCACATGATGCAGTGGGAGGGAAAATATAACTAACTTTAAAATTTGTCTACTACTTGTGTGAAATTCAAACAAAGGGGCTGATTTATTAATCCCTGAATGTAGCCATATGCATCTGTTGCCGCACGAGCGGGGGCAGAACTACAGGGGGTGCAGAAGTTACAACTGTGACTGGGCCCTGCCTTGATTCTTGCACCTTGGTCCTGTGGTTTCTAGTTATGCCTCTGCGCACGAGCCTTCAGGCTTGCCGGAAACAAGAGTTAAGAAGCAGTGGTCTTAAGACCGCTGCTCCTTAACTCGTCCGCCACCTCTGAGGCGATGGACAGCAATTAGCCCGATCAGATATGATTGTGTTGATTGACACCCCCTGCTAGCGGCCACAAATCTACAAGGGTCAGAATTGCACAAGCATTTCACAAGGAATGTTTGTGCAATGATAAATGTCGACAGCGTATACTGTCGGCATTTATCGATGTCCGTCTGCTTATTGATAATTCAGCCCCAAAGTGCTTCTGCATTGTGTTTTTATTATGCATTTACTGTGTTTAGTGGTCATTTAATGAAATAAACAGTATTTTGTACATAATTTTTTCTAAAGTAAAATAAGTACCACAGCCTAGTGGTCATAGTCTCAGTCATGTATGAAGGTCTCTCACAGGCCTCTAAGCATTGTATCCCTACAGGTCTCTCTGTTTAATCTTGCAAAATATATGCTGGAATTTTTTTTTCTCAAAATATTCAATACACTTATTGAAAGAAAAAGACATATATGGAAAGTTAAATGTGAGGTTAAAGTAAGTATGATGAAAGCATTTTTGTTTTAAAAATGATATTAGTGAAAGAAGCTCTCTGTTAAATTCTCTCTTCCTTGCAAGATTCTGCATTCTAGAGAGTTGGGAATTTGAGGTTCAGCCAGTCCTACTGTTTTAGAGAATTTAATGAGTTCCGCCCATGTGTGGATCAGCGACATAAAGTTACCATGATGGTATCGGCTACATGTAAATAAGAAAGATTTTTAAATAGTTTGGAGGGCTTCAAATGTCGGAACCCTGCGAAAAGACACGTGAATCAATTTCCCCAGCTCTGCATTGAAACAGACCACATTGTGAGGTGTATACACGCTTCCTACCAGAATCTGCTCTGCATTCTGTATCTTCCTATTGTAATGAATGTTTCTGAAACCTTACTTACAAAAGCACTGACAGCTGTAGACTATTTAAGCCAAATTTGTCCTTATCTGCTATCAATTTCCATACTTCTCCTTACGCTTAAACAACATACCTGCCAACACAAATTTATCAAGTTTCTTGAAGTTCCCATTGCGGGGTAAAAATAAACATGTTCTTACATTCAACCCCTTAATATCATATGTCTCTGTTTTGACACGTTCAAGCTCAGCCTGCCGAGAACAAATATCCATGCTCTGTCAGAGAGACATAATTCATTTTTTTTCTATTTGGCCAAAAAGTGTAAGAAATGCACTGTAAACCTACAGAAAATACTTTAACCATAGAGAAGACACAAGAAGAAATAAAATAGGTTTATTTTACAATCTAATGATGGGAACGTTGTATTCTCCATTTTCCCTGGGACCATATATAATATTCTTTGCTGACAAATACATATGAATATAAAAACTATTTTTTATATATGCATATGATAAATCAGCATTTAAGAAATACATTGTAAAATATCAGCATCTGCATAGAAACAAACGCCCTCTAGTGGTGAAAAATTGTCAAATGCAGGTCTAAGAAATTAGCGTATGAACCTCCTAGGTTTAGCTCTCAACTAAGAATACCAAGAGAACAAAGCAAAATTGTTGATAAAAATAAATGGGAAAGTTGTTTAAAATTGCATGCCCTATTTGAATCATGAAAGTTTTTTTTGGACTTGACTGTCCCTTTTTTTAACATCTCATGGGATATAGGAAAGGTGACATATTGAAAGTGATGCAGAAGTATGCTCAGACTAGTGGGTTAATGTAATCTTTGTAAATAATTCTCTATCTTAACTTTAACTTTGTTAAAGTTTATTTATTTGTTAAAGTTTATTTAAGCTCAAAATGTTATTCCACATAAAGGGCTAATGATAGTGTGTGCGATAACCAATATCCTGTAGAGTTACTGAGGCATGTAAGTTCTGCATTTGCTCTAAACCCGATAAGAGTTATATTAGGGTGCGTTATGTATTATATGAATATGTTTACTAATTATTATTAATTATTCATATTTTTTTCAATATTTTAAAATAAATAAATAAATGTTTAATGTATCTTAATATAACTGCTGTTGGCTTTAGTTGGATTTAGGTGCAAGTTGGGATATTAGGGTCAGTGAGGGTTAGGTCTTGAAGTAGATAGGAAGAGGGTGGATTAGAGTAATGGATGGGGTGAGTTCATGCTACCTAGTGGAATAGGACAAGGAGGGAGGAGAAAGTTTGTGTGTCCCACCCTAGAAAAGGTATTGGTTTGTGTCTGTAGAGGGTGGGGGAGGGGATAGAAGGACTTAGGCCTTAGGGACAGATTAGGGAGAAAGGGCTGGTCCCTCATCACAGTTAGGAGAACATAAGTCTGCTGGGCGTCTTCAGAGGCCCATGATGAGGGAAGAGCAGTATAGTGAAGCTGAGAAATTTGCTCTATTAGAGGCTTATGTGCAGAGAGCCCCACAGTTGGAGAGGCATCATTTGGCCAGCAATATTAAAAGTAGGCTATGGGAGGAAATCAGGAAGCCTTTTACCCACATTCTTAAGTAAAACATATAGCGTAAAAGTGTCACTATTATTACAGTTACATGCTCAAGCAAGTTTGGTTAAAATTGCACTTTAGAAAAAGGCCTACTGGAGGAGGAGCGAGCAGTTGCTGCAGCTCCAGAGCGTGTCTGCCTCGTGTGTGAGAGACGCTAACTACAGCCCTCCTAACGAGACCCTAGGATCCATTCAAGGAAACCGGGTCAGGATCTGGTGATCAGCGTTCCGGAAAGACACCCAAAGTCCTCTACAGATCCAGAGGTGAAGAGGGGATTGTCCCCGCGGGTTCAAAGAGGAGCAAGCTGAACGGCTCAATACCGCAAAAGGAGACCGGCAGGGAGGAAGCATAAAAGCAACAGCGAGAGGTCCCCTGCATGTTGAGAGTGCAATCACCCCTCCTCGGTCACGCTATACACAATTGGGGGATTCTTTAAAAGAAAAGCCGCTCTCCAGAATACTGCTTTGATTGAGGAAAAGCTAAATCAAGGCAGTTAGAGAGTGGATGTTTTAAGCGCCCCACAAGAAGGAATAATCTGGATTGGGAAGTATATACCAGTTCCAGGTCGTGGAGGTATCCTTTTTGTTTTTCATCCCTGGAGATGGATAAGGGGAGTGCATATTGTTCTTTCTGGAGGAACAGGTGGTAAGGAAACATGCACCACCCAGGTAACATTTTCTTGTCTTACTAGTTGACCGGATGAAAAAATGGTGACTTATTCTTGGATATACAGGGGTAAAGCACTATAAATTTGTTGGGAAGAAGGAAAGAAAAAAGGGGAATGATATGCTGGCTTGAGAAATTGTGCCAAGTAAAATATATGTTTTCCCTGAGACTTTTCTGAGACTCCTGTGGGCTCTTATAGAGAAGCAAAACAGCAGACAGACCAGCATAAGTAGACATTTGCAATTCCCCATTGTGGACATTATACTATGCATATAGACTGGTAAAAAGCTGAAAAAGTGAACTTCGCTTTCATTTTTTTCTTTTTCTTTCTTGTTGTCTCTCTTTTTCCTTTCTTCTTTTTGCTATAGGCCCTCATGTTTATTTAAGGATGTAATGACAAATGATGCTGCAGATTATTTGCTGAAAACTAGTAATATTGTTTTCTTCTTTTTCTTTTTGTAAGGTAATAGCACAACCTTGGGTGCTCCATTGAACTTAAGATTGTGTTGAGAGGGTAGATAGGGTACACAAAGTATCTAGAGGGAAATATTACTTCTGTAAGCCTAAATATAATTTAACCTTATATTATCTTTGTATTGTAAATTTAAACCTAAGTCTGACACCAACAAAGCGGCCGGTTGTATCAAATTAGGTTAAAATCCTATCTAATATGGTACAAGAGGTATATTGAAATTGTTGAAGCAGTGGGCCACTTCTAGGCTATAAGGTTCAATCATATAAAAATCTTACAGCCAAAAAAAAACAAAAACCTGAAGGTATAACAAAAAAGGTAATTAAGGCCTTGCAGGGGGTGATGCTCTTTTTAAGATATACACTGCTGCTAAAGTGATATTGTACACAGAATAGAAGGTAGTTGTCTTCCATAAGCATTGCACTATTTTTACTGAACACAAAGTTTTTTGTTGTTTTTTTTTTCTTTTTATTTTTTCTTTTATATACTATTTATTTTTATTAAGTTCACAACAGGGGGAGTGCCTGTTTAATTAGAATCATCACATATAGATTAAGAATATTTGAACACAGTAGGGGAGATAGAGAGTAGAAGAATTTACATGTTGCAATTTAGGTTCACACGTGGATAAATATATATCACAACACAAGAATAAATCTCCAGCTATGGCTGCTAGAAGCAGGGAGAAAAAAAATAAAGGAAGCACAGAAACCGTGTCAGAAGCGATAAATGAGAGCATCAGTCAGTTAGACACACAGGCCTTGATTAAGATGATGTCAGATGTCTTTTTGCCTCAGTTTGATCTAATTAAATCTGAGATTTCAGGTTTGACAAATGAAGTTAGACAGTTCTATAAAAGATTAACTGAAGCCGAACAACGCATATCAGATGTGGAGGACAAAGTTGAGAGTCAGGAGTTGAATATTGTTGACATGAAGAGGAACTATGATAGGTTACAATAAAAAGTAGATGATCTAGAAAATCGTGCACACAGAAACAATATTAAGGTAATAGGGTTATCAGAAAATACACAATATAAGGATCTGAATCTATTCATGTCTGAAATTTTACCAAAACTTCTGGATATGCCCCTTACGGACATACCTCTTATTGTGGAAAGAACACATAGAATAGGAAATAAAAGGGAAGATAGTAACACTGATAGACCTAGACCGATAATCACTAGATACTTGAATTTCCAGGACAAGGTAAAATTGTTGCAGTATTTTAGAAAGAAGCCATATAACCATAGAAGGTAAAAAAATCCTTATCTTTCAGGATTTCTCAGCAGAGTTATCCAATAAAAGGAGACTAATGTCGCCTCTTTGTACACAACTGATTAATAAAGGATATAGTGCCATACTAATATACCCAGCTAGAATACGAATTCAGGGAACTGAAGGGATAAGATTCTTAGAAAATCCAAGAGAGGCTGAAGTTTTTATGAGAGATGAGGTAATATAATGAAGGTTGAATATAACAAAAAAAGGAATTGTTGTATCTAATGAACAAGTCAGATAAGGAATGTAAAGGGGGGTTAGGGAGGGAAAGGGGGGTGGTTTTTTTTTTGTTTGTTTGTTTTTCCTTCTCTCTCTCCCTCCTGCTCTGGGCGCAGTTCGCGCTTGGCTGGAAGGTCTAAGATTGAAGAAATCAAATGAATAATCAGTTTAGATGTGTTTCCTGGAATGTGGGCGGCATCACCTCCCCGATAAAGAGGAAGGCAATTCTGACACAACTTAAGAAATTGAAGGTTGATGTAGCCCTCATCCAGGAGACACACCTGAAAGGAGAAGAATTGATTAAACTGAAAGCTGGTTGGGTGGGAGAAATAATTGGAACCCCTTGTTCTAAAAGAAAAAGAGGGGTTGCAATTCTTTTTAATAAGAAACTCCATTATACTATTTTGTCCTCTGAGTTAGACTCAGAAGAAAGATATATGATTTTAAAATTGGAAATTGGGAGAAGAATATTTACTATATGTAATGTGTATGGCCCTAATGATTATAATCCATCATTTTGGATGGAACTTCAATCTCAGTTATTAGAAAAGACAGATGGATTTCTTATATTAGCCGGGGACTTCAATATGGTGTTTTAAATTACCTTAGACAGAGTTAGAAAAGGGGAGGCCGGGAGGAAAACAAGGAAAGATAAGCTGGAGGCTAAGTTACTGCGTAAATTTATAACTAACCTTAAAATAAAAGATGCCTGGAGAGAGAGAAACCCGACGGATAGGGAATACACATGTGCCTCTAAGGCTCATATGACGTTCTCTAGGATAGATATGTTTATGACCTCAGAGAGATTAATGGGCCTGGAGCTAGAAGCAGAAATAAAAGACATAATAATATCAGATCATGCCCCAATAACTCTTAAAATTATTTTGAATAATAATAACTCTCCCATTAGACGATTTAGGTTTCCTAACTATCTGATCAAAGATATCAGATTTAAAAATATGTTGAAGACAAAATGGCAAGATTTCTACACAAATAATGTAGAATACTTGGAGAAGCCAGAGATATTCTGGGAAGCATCAAAAACGGTAATTCGAGGTGAAGTTATTGCTTTTCTGTGCAAAAAAAAAAGAAAAAACAAAAAATCAGAGAAAAAGAAATGTTAAAGAGATTGTCTTCAGCATATAATAAATACCTAGATGAACCAAATAGCAGGATTTGGCAGCAGTATGTGGAGGCAAAGGAGGCTAGGGATATCTGGCTTATTAATAAAACTACTCAGGAAGAACTTAGGTTGTCTGCAAAGTTCTATAGACACGGAAATAAATCAGGGAAATTCCTAGCCAACTTGGTTAAGAAAGCAAAAGGACATAGTCATATTGGGTGTATAAATATAAATGGGAAGGTGGAACATAAAACGGAAGATATTTTAAATCTATTTAAAGACTATTATCAAAAGGTTTATAGTGCAGGAGAATTGAACCCTGATAAAAAGCGGGATTTCTGGGCAAAGATCTTAAAACCTAAGCTTGAGGAAATAGAAAGAAACAAACTCACTAAACCAATCTCAGAAGAAGAGGTTAGTAATTCTATTAAAAACTTAAAAAATAATAAGGCCCCGGGCCCAGACTTATTACCCAATGAATATTATAAAATACTTATAGAGGAGGTAGTTCCAAATTTAACCTTACTATTTAATCAATACCTTAAAGAAGGGAAAGAAATGTCAGCTCATTTTACGGCATCTTGGACAACGTTAATTTTAAAACCAAATAAAGATTCTACACTGATGGAGTCATATAGGCCCATATCCCTGTTAAACTCGGATTATAAAATTTTAACAGGTATCATTGCAAATAGATTTCAGGCAGTATTAAAATCTATAATCCACATTGACCAGACAGGCTTTATGGTAGGAAGGAATTCCGCTTCTAATTTACGTAAATTGTTTTCGGTGTTAGATTTCACAAAAAATGAAAAACACTTACAAAAAAAGAAAAATAAACACAAAAAAGGGGATAGTCCTAGCTTAGCTATACTCTCTCTAGATGCACAGAAAGCTTTGATTCTGTGGAATGGGACCATCTATTTACTTCAATGTCAGAATGTGGGTTTCCAGAAACTATAATTCAGCTAGTTAAAAATATCTATAAAAAACCAAGCACTGCAATTTTGGTAAATGGTCAGACATCTGAAAATCTTTTGCTGGAGAGAGGTACCAGACAGGGATGTCCTCTCTCCCCGCTTTTATTCAATGTAGTGATAGAGCCCTTAGCCATAATGCTAAGAGAAAAGATACAGGGCATAATGGTGGGCGAATATGAGAGCAAAGTCTCTTTATATGCAGACGATCTACTGCTATATGTTCGCAATCTTAAGGATAATATCCCGCTAATATTGGAAATAATAGAAGATTTCAGTGCATTCTCAGGCTATAAGATCAACATAGGTAAATCTGAACTGATGATACTGAGGGAGGATAAAGATTGGAGTCCAGGGAATCATTTCAAGGTAGTTCAAGAGGGTATAAGATATTTAGGCATACTAATCTCAACTCAAGAAGAACTACTATATAGTTCAAACTATACACCCTTGTTCAGGAAAATAAAAGAAGATTTAAAAGCTTGGTCCAAGTTACCACTATCAGTTACTGGTAGGGTTAACATATTCAAAATGATAATGTTTCCAAAAATTTTATATCTTATTCAAAATTTGACTATTCTGATCCCAAAGAAAGATATTAGAGAGCTTATGGGGGCGGTAAGGCAATTTATATGGAACAACAAGAAACCTAGAATATCTGTGAATAAATTACACCTACAAAGAGATACAGGGGGATTAGCCCTCCCAAACTTGGAACATTATAACTGGGTAATGCTAAGTAGAATAGTAGTAGAATGGATAACCGGGGTTTCGTATTTTACGGTCTCAGAAATCAAAAAGAATTTATGTATGCCATACAATTTAACAAACCTTATACATTACCCATGGCGAAGTCTGCCGACAAATATCAAAAATATAAAAACTATTGTTAATCCTATAATAGCATGGCAAAAGTTGTGTGTTAATCTGGGAATAGAATATAAGATGTCCAAATACCTGCTAATACAGAATAATCCATCTTTTCCCATGGGCTTTAACTCTCCTTTATTTCAAAGCTGGGGGGCTAAGGGGTTGGAATATGTATGGCAAGTATTAGACATAGAAAGAAAGACGGTTAAATCATTTGACTTTTTGAAAACTAATTTTGCAATAGAAAACAGAGATTTTTTTGCCTACCTGCAGGTCAGGCATTATGCCCAACAGCTTATTAAGGATAATGGTTGGAATTGCGGATGGGAGAAAATTGAATCATGGATAAAAATGGCTACGCATGGAATTCACTCAATCTCACCTTGGTATAAACTTTTCTCCATTAAGGAAGGTCAAAAAAATTTAGACAATTTAACGAATAAATGGAGACCCTATATCACGGAGATAGATGAGTCTAATGATAAGATAAGGGAGTCAATCGCCCAAGTAGCTAAAACAACGATATCTGAAACTTGGAGAGAGGCCCATTTAAAGTTATTATACCATACTTATTATACACCAGAGAAGGGGGGAAAGTGGGGTAATACCCACTTTAATAGATGTCCTAAATGCAGTCAATCTGCAGCTGATCTAATACACATGGTATGGGAATGCCCCCCAGTTAAACAATTTTGGTTTAAAATTGAGTTTTGGCTACAGAAAATATTAAGGAGACCCAGTAACTTTAAATTAGAACACATAGTACTCCTATCTAGGAACAAGGAATGGGGGGAAGATTGGAAATTCATAAATATTTCAATACTTGCGGCCAGAAGTAAAATCTTTAGACAATGGAAGAATAGCAAAAAACCCAACTTCTCAGAGTGGAAAAATTTCTTGATAAAACAAGCAATTATTGAACAGTTTGATATACAAGAACTGAATGAGCTTACCAGTAGAAAGTATAGGAAGAAATTGGAAAAATTGGTACATTCACTTCCAGATACTATACAGGAACAATTTTGGCATCCTTTTCGGAGATCAGTTGAAAATTAAGGTGAAGCCATAGTACGGATTGCGCTGGGGCAGGGGGAGGGAGAGAAATAACTTTTTTTTTTTTTTTTTTCTGTTTTTGTTTTTGCTTTGGGTAAGGGGTTGAGGATTTAAGGGAATAAAAAACCTGAATATAAGTACAGAATATATGATGACTTATATTGTATTGAGTATTGATAGATAAAGAGCAGTATGTATGGTCATTACATAAGGGCCTAGGTCAATCTAGGTGAGAATTTATAAAACACCCTGCGTGGTGAAAATTGGCCCAAATGAGAGGCTGTCTATTGTTTCTTTTTTCTTGTGTTCACACATGGTAAAACACCCTGCGAGGTGATGTGAAAGGTAAACCCATCTGAGAGGCTCTGTATATATATTTTGGGATTATAAATAAAAATATATATAAAAAAAAAAAAGAAAAAGGCCTACTCCCCTTAAATCCATTACCTATATTAAAAGACATTGTACAGTGTAATTTAAATTTCTTTATTTTCCTGATTTGAAACATGTTTCTGCATTTTAAAAATTTGTTTATTATGTGTTCAGTTGCTTTAAAGTAAAGGTTTGTGTATAATCTGAGCAAAAACGTATACTGTATTCCTCTATTTCATGTAGCATTCAAATAGCAGAGTGAAGAGGCCCTTCATGAGGAAGAACCTCAGGCAGAAAAAGATTGGCCATCCCATGGAAGATCCTTCTTGCAACTCCTGGAGGTAGATGGGGAGCCCACTTTTGGAATTCAGGATCAGCCACCCATCCCCCAACATGTAGCTAATGTGTTACTTTGACTTCAGAAGATGACTACTCCCTGCTCACCCTGAGAGAAGATACAGCACGGGTCCTTTTCCCTTAGCCCCTGGACCTCTCCTAACCTGCTTAGCCTCCCCAACATTTTCTGCCACCTTCACCACCACCAGCTTCACCGGTGCCTTTCGCCCCACTCATGCTCTACCCCAAACAACCACTTTGTGCAACACCACCACAACAAGTTGCACTACAAGGAAAAGGAGCAGACAGAGAACAAATCATGGCCATAATGTCTGCGTTCACAATATACACCAACATGTGTCTCTAGCTGCAGAGGCAGATAGGGAGAGAGCTGCAAAAATGTACCAAAAAATCAACACACTGGTGGCACCTTCCTAAGCCTGTTGCTCTGCATTGCCTCTCCCTCACATCATCGAACCTCCTTCTCCTAAATTGTGAGGATTTTTTTTCTTTTTCATTTTTGTTTTCCATTTATTATTTTGTCACTCGTGCATTATGACATATCTGGATTCAATACATAAATCTATATATATATATATATATATATATATATATATATATATATATATATATATAAAAATAAAAATAAAATTTTCTTCTATGTAAAGAACATTGAAACATTTGTAACTCACTTTGGGTTTAGTGTAGTTGATCTAACGCAGTGTCGGGTCACACCAAATCAAGTAAGCAAGGGTGTAACTAGGTCTCACTGAGTGCCAGAGCATTAGTTCCTTTTCTGGTTGTTTGCAATAAACAGAAGCTGAACCAGTAGCTACTTTTATGTGACTGTCAGAGAATATGCACTTGCACAGCCTTCTTGTACAAATATGGTAGCAAGTTTTTCTGAACAACGCTGCAGTGACCATCTTGAAAATCCTGCCCCCATATTTGTAAAGGGACATCATTTCTATGCACTGTGCTCCCTGTTTTGTGGAAGGAGGAGGGCACACAAAGGGGCCAGACATGATGCAAGTTGTGGACACGTTAAGAAGCAGTGCTATTAAGACTGGTGCTTCTTAATATTCTGTTGGAGGCTCACAGGAGCAACCCTACCCTTAGCCTGATCAAAAATTCCAAAGCTGCTTTTCTAAATATGGGTCAATGTGTCTGTATATATAAGTTTGTGATACTTGTGGGAACATAAATATTGTAATAAGTCTACAAAAGTATTGATTATTTCCAATTACTATATAACAGAAATATATATAAAGCATTACTGAGCTAAAAAGCTGCACCCAGGTGGTAAATCGCCATAGAACAGGCTAACAATGGTATTGAGCCAGTTGTTCGTTCCTGTGAGTGCACTTCTCTCAGTATATATATATATATATATATATATATATATATATATATATATATATATATATATATATATAATTGCAAGTAATAGATCCGCACTCGCTGGACTTTCAAAAAACAATAGTTTATTGTGTACAGTGACGTTTTAGGGAGCCAACTGTCCCCTATTGTTTTTTGAAAGTCCAGCGAGTGCGGATCTATTACTTGGAATTGGATATTGCTGTTCCTGACACCCTGGCTCATATCTTAAAGGGACACTGAACCCAAATTTTTTTCTTTCGTGATTAAGATAGATCATGCAATTTTAAGCAACTTTCTAATTTACTCCTATTATCAAATATTCTTCCTTCTCTTATTATCTTTATTTGAAATGCAAGAATGTAAGTTTAGATGCCGGCCCATATTTGGTGAATAACCTGGGTTGTTCTTGCTAATTGGTGGATAAATTCATCCACCAATAAACAAGTGCTCTCCAGGGTCTGAACCAAACAAATTGCTTAGATGCCTTCTTTTTCAAATAAAGATAGCAAGAGAACGAAGAAAAATTGATAATAGGAGTAAATTAGAAAGTTGCTTAAAATGAATGCTCTATCTGAACCCCGAAAGAAAAAAATTGGGTTCAGTGTCCCTTTAAGAGGTGAGAGTGAAAATCTCTATGAACTTTCGTATATATATATATATATATATATATATATATATATATATATATATATATATATATATATATATATATGGAACATGGAAGGGAACTGCACTCCAAGACCGGATCAGGTACACATCCTGTGACTCAGCAACATCCCGCCATGGCTGCTAAATAGCACTCCAAAAAAGCTGTGATGTCACCAGAGCCACAGGCAGTTAACCCCAGTCCGGAATGGGTGCAAGAAACAAGGGGGATTACAAATAAAAAGTAATACAACACATAGAAACACCCAGCACTCACCAGCTAGCTCACAGTTAAGATAAAATCACAACTGGAAAGGTTAGTTACCGCATCTGGCCAAATGGGAAAGCTCAGGCACCACGTCAAGGTCCTTTCCATTGCCTGAGTCCCTAGCACAGCCACACTATCATGCGAGCTCACAAAGCCAAACAAACTGAGAACAAAGAAGGGGTGCACAGGTGGATGTAATCACCCATAGAAAATACAAAACATGGAAGGGAACTGCACTCCAAGACCGGATCAGGTACACATCCTGTGACTCAGCAACATCCAGCCCTGGGTGCTAAATAGCACTCCAAAAAAGCTGTGATGTCACCAGAGCCACAGGCAGTTAACCCCAGTCCGGAATGGGTGCAAGAAACAAGGGGGATTACAAATAAAAAGTAATACAACACATAGAAACACCCAACAATCACCAGCTAGCTCACAGCTAAGATAAAATCACAACTGGAAAGGTTAGTCACTGCATCTGGCCAAATGGGAAAGCTCAGGCACCACGTCAAGGTCCTTTCCATTGCCTGAGTCACTAGCACAGCCACACTATCATGCGAGCTCACAAAGCCAAACAGACTGAGAACAAAGAAGGGGTGCACAGGTGGATGTAATCACCCATAGAAAATACAAAACATGGAAGGGAACTGCACTCCAAGACCGGATCAGGTACACATCCTGTGACTCAGCAACATCCAGCCCTGGGTTCTAAATAGCACTCCAAAAAAGCTGTGATGTCACCAGAGCCACAGGCAGTTAACCCCAGTCCGGAATGGGTGCAAGAAACAAGGGGGATTACAAATAAAAAGTAATACAACAGTTACAGCCACTCCTATCCCCCCCCCCCCCCTCATCTCACCTTGCACCTCCCTCTCCCTTTAGGGTTCCCATCCCCTTCTTTTTTTTTTTTTTTTTTTCCTTCTTCTCTTCTCTCCTCTCTTTCTAGCTACTCTCTGCTCTCTCTCCTCATAGTGCTCTTCCTCCAGAACCTTCTGGAACAAAAACTTTGTCTTCTCATGTATATAGTAAATAAGGCTACTTCTGAGTTTAAAACTTAAAAAATTGAAGAAGCTTCGGCAAATATTTGAGGATATGATGTGAAATTTATTTTGATACTGGACTTATGACAACATAGCTTGCAGATTGATATCTTGTTGTTCATTTTGTCTTACACATAAGTTTACTACTACTATATAACTTTTGACTTTCCGGCCTGTTCGGCTAAGACTGCTCATGTACACCTCATTCATGTATAGTGTTTATTTTGTCATATTCTCTTGGAAATATATTTCAATACAATTTTGTTGAAAAAAAAAAGTAATACAACACATAGAAACACCCAGCACTCACCAGCTAGCTCACAGCTAAGATAAAATCACAACTGGAAAGGTTAGTTACCGCATCTGGCCAAATGGGAAAGCTCAGGCACCACATCAAGGTCCTTTCCATTGCCTGAGTCCCTAGCACAGCCACACTATCATGCGAGCTCACAAAGCCAAACAGACTGAGAACAAAGAAGAGGTGCACAGGTGGATGTAATCACCCATAGAAAATACAAAACATGGAAGGGAACTGCACTCCAAGACCGGATCAGGTACACATCCTGTGACTCAGCAACATCCAGCCCTGGGTGCTAAATAGCACTCCAAAAAAGCTGTGATGTCACCAGAGCCACAGGCAGTTAACCCCAGTCTGGAATGGGTGCAAGAAACAAGGGGGATTACAAATAAAAAGTAATACAACACATAGAAACACCCAGCACTCCCCAGCTAGCTCACAGCTAAGATAAAATCACAACTGGAAAGGTTAGTCACCGCATCTGGCCAAATGGGAAAGCTCAGGCACCACGTCAAGGTCCTTTCCATTGCCTGAGTCCCTAGCACAGCCACACTATCATGCAAGCTCACAAAGCCAAACAGACTGAGAACAAAGAAGGGGTGCACAGGTGGATGTAATCACCCATAGAAAATACAAAACATGGAAGGGAACTGCACTCCAAGACCGGATCAGGTACACATCCTGTGACTCAGCAACATCCAGCCCTGGGTGCTAAATAGCACTCCAAAAAAGCTGTGATGTCACCAGAGCCACAGGCAGTTAACCCCAGTCCGGAATGGGTGCAAGAAACAAGGGGGATTACAAATAAATTATACCTGTACGGGATATTGTTGTATGTGTGTGTTAAGAAAAACAACTAATAGGGAGTAATCCCTATGTTAGTCTGATGTAAAAATAGGCAGTGATATTGGAGCAATTTTGAGATTATAGATGTATGCCTATAGGTGATAAATTTAGGTGGTTTTTCATGTACCAATTTTAATTTTTTAGTTTAACTTCGGTAGGTAGTAACAGTAATTAATACATATTAGCACGGGTAGGTGGTTTTGAACACAATATACTTGAAATCCCACAAGGTAATTTAAAATTATTGGTGATTATATGTAAGATGGTTGTTGCTAAGGCAACATTTCACATAACCCACCTAAGTAATTTTGTTTAGTATTAATTTTGTTTAATGTGGGTTTGACTAATTATGTTCAATTTAGATACCAAGTGGGTAAATTACCATCAGGAGAGATGGCCATCCCAATGCCCCTAGTAAAGTAACATATTTTCTGATAGTTGTTTATGTCGGTAACCATGACTACCTACAGGGAGATAGATGTATTGATCAGAATATTACTTGAACTCATAACTACATGTGTTACATGCACATTATCACGGTCACTGTTGACAGATTGAAAAATGGATTTGTATTGAAGGTAAAAATATATATTCAAAGTTTTTTTCACTTTACCTAAAATATCCCAAACCGGAAGTTGCGTATTGTCACTTCCGGTTCCACGAGTTGTTGGAACGTAAGCTTGAGTTCCACACACAGAGTGTTTGACGCCAGAGTTACAGGAGGGTGTGTATATATCACTTATGTTTAAGCTTTATATGCTGTGCTTTCACTAGTAATGTTGTTCTGATGAAGGGGATGCAAATTTCCCTGAAACTTTAAATACATTTTGGTTTTCTGAGACCCAAATTTTCATGTGAATGCATTTCTTGTTTGGATACATATTTGGATACATAATTGCACCCAGGTAGTTGTCCCTTGGTGGGTGGATCAGCTGTTTGGATGGTATATATATATATATATATTAGTAATTAAATTCTTTACAATTTGTCCAATTTTTTTATTTCCAGTATTTATCTATGCAGTGCTAATAAGTTCAAGCATAAATTTCACTTTCCATTTGATTGCATTTCATCATTAATAAATGTCAATACAGAGACGGTTACGTGGCTTTTGTGCACTCCATCTAAATGGAGACTATGGGTAAAATTATCTAAAGGTCTCTGGGCTAGTGAGATTATTTAAGAATGCTCACCAGTACTTGTATTTCCCTTGTTGAATGATCTAAAGCCAGCGTATATTGCATTTTTGTATGGGAAGGAGATGCATACTTTACAAAAGTGCTTAGTGAAAATCGTAATTTAAAAAATAACACAAAATTAATAATCAAGTTATTCACACAAAATTATGCAGGAAAAAATAATTTTAAAGGGATACTAAACCCAATTTTTTTTATTTCATAATTTACATATAGAGCATGCAATTTTAAGCAACTTTCTAATGTACTCCTATTATCCTTTTTTATTAATTCTCCTGGTATCTTTATTTGAAAGTCAGGAATGTAAACGTAGATGCCGATCCATTTTTTGGTTCAGCACCTGGGTAGTACTAGCTGATTGGTGGCTAAATGTAGCCACCAATAAGCAAGTGCTACCCAGCGTGCTGAACCAATAATGGGCCGGCATCTATTCCCTACCATGTAGTGCTCCAGACACCTACCTAGGTATCTCCTCAACAACAAAAAAATGGAAACAAACCAAATTTGATTATAGAACTAGATTGGAAATATTTTTAAATAGTATGTTCTGTGTGAATTTTAAAAGAACATTTTTGGGTTTCATAAACATTTAAGTAGGTTGGATCACACTATTAGCCGTATGCCTATCCTACATGGCAAATCTATTTGAATTATTTCTATATAATTCTGATTATAATGAACAGTCCTGTCAGATCAAACGGATTTTAGAAAGTTATACACTAACATCTAACAAGTGGTCGATCACAATCTTTCTGATATTTGCTCGGCTCCCAATATTTCATTTTCTAATTTGGCTGATTGTCAGCAAGTTTTTCAATAAAAATGAATATCCCAAAATTATGCTGGCAACAAATGACCTCAGCTAGGAACATGTTTTCAAAAGAAAACCTCCCAAAAATGTGTTTTTGTTTGTTAAGGCTGTGCTTTCTTATTCATATTGATCCTGTGAGTACTTTCCATTAAAGGGACATGAAACAAAAACATTTTCTTTCATGATTTAGAAAGAGCAGAAATGTTATACAACTTTTCAATTTACTTCTTTTATCTAATTTGTTTTATTCTCTCAGTGTCCTTTGTTGAAAAGCATGCCTAAATAGGCTCAGTTGCTGCATAGATGACTTGTGTGATTGGCTCACCCATGTGCATTGCTATTTCTTCAACAAATGATATCTGAAGAATGAAGCAAATTAAATAATAGAAGGAAATTGGAATGTTGTTTAAAATGGTATTCTCTATCTGAAACTTGAAAGAAAAAAAATCGGGTTTCATGTCCCTTTAAGTATTTCCTTTGGTGTTGATGTTAGTTTACTATTGTGATTTTGGTCTTTAGAGATCCACACAGAATCCTGGTACCATAAGTACCGTCATTTCCTGCACACATCAAGTTCTGAATCGGTCTAGGGCAGTGATGGCGAACCATGGCACTCCAGAGGTTTCAGAACTACATTTCCCATGATGCTCAACTGGACTGCAGAGTGCCAAAGCATTATGGGAAATGTAGTTCTGAAGCATCTGGAGTACCAAGGTTCACCATCACTGGTCTAGGGAGAGACCTTGGCAGGCTACATCTTCCTACAGGAAAGTGTTATCCATATTGTATATAGCTCTGTATTTGTATTTTGCATTTGAATTGTTTAGACTGCTAATTGTTAACAGTGTATCGTGTTAATAAAAATGAATATGTTTAAAATGAACCTCTCATATTCAGAAACAACTCTGAGATTTGTTAAACAATATTAATGCTATTTTATTATGGATAATCTGACCATGTTTGCTTAATGAATTAAGTATATTTTCTCGTAGTAAGAAAGTGCTCGCAACTTATATCAAATTAAAATAACTGGATTTTTAAAGTTTTTTTCACACTGTAAATCAAAAAAATGCAAAGTAATACGGTTTACACCATGATGAGAAAATAGCCTCTCAATTTTTTCAAAAAGGTTACAGACTATAAAGTTCTGTATGTGCCCACACTGCAGCTGCACAGATGTGTCCAGTAGATTGCCAATCACTAAAGTCCAAAAGTGGTATCTAGCTATAAATCAAACCCATTGTGCCTACAGAATTGTGCTGTATTTTTCTTTACCTATTATTTGTAGGCTACAAATAATTCATCCACACTAGTTTAGGTACCTTTGTGTGACTGACCTGCTAGTGTCAACTGTTAACATTGCAGTAGGTGCAAGTGTGTCCAAAAATTGGCAGTATTCAATTTATATTCCAAATGTTATAGCTGTAACTTCTATCAACTTTACCATTATTTAATAACATTTAACAATATTTTTCATTTGTTGTTTTAGTGGGTTTGCCTAGCCAGTTCCCATGCTGCCGCTGGACAAAGTGTGCCTAATAAAGTGGCAATCTCTATATTCCAAAAGTTGTTGTCTGGTTATAAATCAACTGTAGCACAACATTACAGGACAGTAGTTTAAATAACACACGGCTCAGTGTTTTCTAATACTTTTAGTGGCTGTGACTGGCCTAGTGCCCATATCACATATGGTGCAGGTGTGCCCAATAAAGTGTTAATCTCCATATTCCAAAAGCTGTTGTGTTATTACCATGTGCCATGGCTTCTGTGCTTTCTTGGGTGCCCATACACCCTCTTGCCAATTTGTGCTGCTGCTCCAACTTGTGAAAATAATACTTTGTCCCAAGGCTCCTTTGCTGAGGTGGATGTCCACCGACTCATTTCTATCACTGCTGCTGCTTCAATTTGTTACTTTTTCAGATAACAGTTTTATGCTGTGTCCTCCTGTCCATTATATTAGACCCACCCCTACACCTCGTTGTGACTTGTCATATTCCAGGATGTCCAGCAAGCCATTTGCTGCCCTGCATGTCCTGGAACTCCTCTAGTGTTCTGGGTACCCAGCTGCTCCTGTGGAAATGTTACCCTGTAGGAAATAACAAAATTCAGGCAAAACTGGTACTTGTTAAGTTACCTGAGGTGTCACAGAAGAAAGAAAATCCTGATGAATTATTGGGTCTATATATTTTTTTTCCCATGCACATCTTATGTATAGATTGTTCCAATACAGTTTTTTTTATCCATTAAAGCTACCAAAATGATTGTAAACAGTTGTGTAAAATTTGTGATACTGTTTGTTAATTATCACATTACTCTGCACCTTTCCTTGGTTTTAGGACGGCTATCATAATTTCTTCTACACAAATTTGCAGTATTGCAACTTTTAGAATTGAGTTGTTGTTTTTTTTAAAAAAATGTTTTATAAATGAAACTGGAAAATCAGAAAGTTCAATGACAGATACACGAGTAACATGGTCCTTTTAGAGCTATGCATTAAAATATATCAGTCACAATGTTTTTATAACTGTGCTTAAAAGATAAATTGAATTATATGTGCACTTAGTTCTGGTAGCAATAATCCCTTAATATTTCATTTATTTAAATCAGGAAGTCATACACTTAATTTCATTGATCACCAACAATTATGGTCTAATACTAAATTTAGTTGACCAATAATATAGCCTGGAATGCGATGCATGTAAAGCAGTGTCTCAGCAGTGATTCATTTTATAACTGGAACACTTTCCATAAGGATTCTGTGATTCATTGTGCCTTCTTTTTGCACTTGGAAACATTAGGCTTATCTCAGTTTTTCTTTATTATTAAAACAGTTTAATAGCTGGAAAATACGTTCTCAATCGAGGCCCTCCTGAAAATGTAATATGAAGTCGTGATCTCTTCCAGTACATTTATAGCATCCTCATAGCTGCCTATAACTATATATAGTAATGTTTGTGGAGGCGGATTTTTGTTGGGTTTCAAACACTGAAACTGTTCCCAGGAGTCATGAGGTCCCTGTCTATATACTACTATATTAACAGGCTGCCATTCTCATTACTTTCTTATTATTTTCTATGATGAATAGCTGTGATTACCTCTATTGGACATCCTGCAACTAACTGTGTTTGTTCAGTGGAAACTAATTTACTTCTTATGTTTTCAGTCTGGTGGCTGGTAATTTTAAGATTGCCAACTACTAATATGGGAAAAATCTTAAAACGATGATTCTGTTAATACTGGACCTAACGTCTGTATAGACAGGCTATATTTTATATATTAGATTTGTGGTACAGCTCAAATTATTGAAGTCCTTAGAACTCACTGATGTGTATATACCGCTAGAGTCTAGAATTAAAATGATGTAGGAGATTTAAAATTTAAAAAGGCATTAAAGGGACACTCACGTCAAAATAAAGTTTTCTGATTCAGAAAGAGTAGCATTTTAAGGCACTTTCCATTATTACATTTTTACAGTTTCTTTATATTCACACTTTCTGTGGAAAAATATCCTACTGAGGATATGCACAAGCTCACAGGGTATACGTATACTAGTCTGTGATTGGCTGATGTCTGTCACATGATACAGGGGCCTTGCAAATTGGATGAAAAATAAATTTGAAACAAAAAAAAACCTACTGCTATTTTGAAATTCAGAGTAAGTGCTATTGCATTGTCTTTTTATTGTGTACATGTTAATTATGTAATTCTACTGCATTGAGTGGTCCTTTAAATAAAAATCTGTTGCTTTTATGTTCAAAAATTGCAGGTTTAGGAAATTGTCAAATAGCAGGTTTAGGAAATTGGAAACACTGCTACCAAGTCTTATTAATTGTCTGCACCCGTTAATTTACAGACAGTGTAACTTTAAAAATCCACTTATTTTAATTTGATGTAATTTAAATTTTGTTTTTTTTTTGTTGTTGAAATTTTATTGAAATTCAAAGAAATGCAATGTAGAGATGCATAGATTTTTTTTATTAGAGGGGTAAGCAGTTGTGAACATTAGTGGGACTGAGGAAGTTGTAGACACACATAATTTCCACAAATAGTTTTCCCGGCTGCTTTTGCTTGTTTGTACTTTGCTCCTCCTGCTCAGTGATGTGTGGAGCAGTGGAGTCACTTACTGCTGTGCTGTCTCTCTAAATGGGAACCGGGAAATCATGAGGGGGATGCCTGGCACCTGACTGCATGACTGTCTGACACTGTCTCTAAAGTGAAGGAGCCACGTATGATGCCCACCAGACCGGTATGGTTACGGTACACTAAGTGTACACTGAAGAGGTAAGAGGGGAGGGCGGGCAGGGGTCTGGGGTGGGCAGAGTGCAGAGGTGATTGGCCATAAGAAACGGTAGGCACACTGTGCGGGGCAGTGCACTGACAGACTTGGAACAGAGTCAGAGAGCAGAATTTTCATAGTTTGCACGCCTAAACCTTTTCTTTACTAATTTATTTTGCACGGTTTCTGTGTGTTTGTCTGAGTGTTTTTGTGTGTGTGTCTGTGAGTGTTTGTATGTGTGTGTGTGTGACTGAGTGTTTGTGTGTGTGTGCCTGAGTGTTTTTGTGTGTGTGCCTGAGTGTTTTTGTGTGTGTGCCTGAGTGTTTCATGTGTCTGAGTGTTTGTGTGTGTGTGTGCCTGAGTGTTTTTGTGTGTGTGCCTGAGTGTTTCTGTGTGTCTGAGTGTTTTTGTGTGTGTGTTTCTGTGTGTGTGTCTGAGTGTTTCTGTGTGTGTGCCTGAATATTTCTGTGTGTGTGCCTGAGTGTTTTTGTGTGTGTGTCTGAGTGTTTTTGTGTGTGTGTGTCTAAGTGTTTGTGTGTGTCTGAGTGTTTGTGTGTGTGTGTGTCTAAGTGTTTGTGTGTGTCTGAGTGTTTTTGTGTGTGTGTCCGAGTGTTTTTGTGTGTGTGTTTTTGTGTGTGTCTCTGAGTGTGTTTCCGAGTGTTAGTGTGTGTCTCTGAGTGTTTGTATGTGTGTGTGCCTGTGTTTTTGTGTTTTTGTGTGTCTGCTTTCTGTTCATTAGAGAAGTTTGCCTTTTCTATAAAATTCTCTTCTTGCAGTAAAAAAAACACATTACTGGATGGGGGGGGGGTGACACCATAACTTACCGCACCGGGTGACACCAACCCTAGTGACGCCACTGGGTATCACAACAGATACCCCCTGTGGGCAATTTTAGAGGAATTTTATGAGGAAGCGCCACTAGGGGGCGCAAAACGCGTCAGACGATTTGTCCATGTTTGTACCGTTTTGTTGAATAAACCTCTCTTCTTTCAATTTCACTGCTGTGCTGCTGGACTTTTTCTACTATTGGTACTTACCTGCAGTTGGTTTGCTGCATTCCTGGTATTGCACCCTACCCCTGTGCATTGGCATCGTTGTTGCTGCTTCGGGTTCGTGGTGGTGTCTGACGTCATCAATGTGAGTCTTGGATTGTGTGCTGAGTTGCTTGCTGACTAGTGTGGTTGGAGCGGCTGCTCTAACTATTGCGATCACAACAGGCCAATTTTAGAGATTAAAAAGCTGCAAAATAATGTGCTGTGTTAGACCATTTAATTATTGTACTCTTATGTGTAAATTACTATGGGCTAGATTACAAGTGGAGCGCAAACAATTTCACAAGGGTTTTTGCAATCATTTGCGCTCCTTTTTAATTGAGTTGATATTAGCAGTTTACACTTGAATCCTTACTGGGATTTCAGAGCTGTGGTTAAAGGGACAGTCTAGTATAAATTAAACTTTAATTATTCAGATAGGACTTTTAATTTTAATTGACTTTCCAATTTACTTTTATCATCAAATTTGCTTTTTTCTCTTGGTATTCTTAGTTTAAACTAAACATAGATAGGCTCATATGCTAATTTCTAAGCCTTTGAGGGCTGCCTCATATCACATGCTTTTTAAATCTCTTTTCAACACAAAGAGACAGAAAGTACACATGGGCCATATAGATAACACTGTGTTGAGGCACAGGGGTTATTTAAGATTTAGCACAAAACAATGCTAAATTTAAGACAATAGATAATAAACAGTCACAGTCATGTGATCAGGGGGCTGGAAGAAGGCTCCTAGATACAAGGTAATCACAGAGGTAAAAGGTATATAAATATTACTGTGTTGGTTGTGCAAATCTGGGGAATGGGTAATAAAGGGATTATCTATCTTTTAAAACAAAAACAATTCTATGGTAGACTGTCCCTTTAACTTGTTTTCCAAAAATAAAAAGTGTCACAAAACACATCAAAAATACATTACAAAGTACAACTACACCCATAATAGCACTGACTAATAAAAATGATTCTCAAAAAATATTACACATAAATGTTATAAGGGCTCAGGTGTTAGAAAAAAAAAAGAAGCAGCAGAAGGGCTTTAACATAGAGATACATACATTATTATTTTTTATATTAAAGGGACATGAAACCCAAAAATTGTCTTTCATGATTCAGAGAATACAATTTTAAACAACTTTCCAGTTTACTTCTATTATTTAATTTGCTTCCTTCTCTTGTTATCATTTGCTGAAAGGTTTATCTAGGCAAGTTCATGAGCAGCAGAGAAACTAGGTTCTAGCAGTTGATTGGTGGCTGCATATAATTATATATATATTGAATGTGATTGGCTCACCCATGTGTTCAGTTAGAAACTAGTAGTGAATTGCTGCTCCTTCAACAAATGATACCAAGAGAATAAAGCAAATTAGATAATAGAAGTAAATTAGAAAGTTGTTTAAAATTGTATTCTCTATCTGAATCATGAAAGAAAAATTTTGGGTTTCATGTACCTTTAATATTATTATCAGTTATTTGTAGATCGCGAACAGGTTCCGCAGCGCTAAAGACATGGGTCTTTAATATGCAAGGTGACAGTTAGGATGACAAAGGGATAGAGGGCCCTGCCAAGAGTATCTCTGTTGTAAATCATCTCTCATGTAGGTGATCTGCAAAGCAGCTAGACTCATTGGTTTACATGCTAAGGGGGTTCAAGGGGATAACTAAAGGAGGAGAGGAACTAAGATAGGAAAATGAGTATATTATATGCATCCCTGAACAGTAGAGTCTTTAAGGAGCGCTTGAAAGTTTAAAAACTACATATACATATGTATTAATGTATTTATATGTGTATACTGTATATGTATTTACAGACATATATACACATATAATCAAATATATATGTATATAAAGCTAGTTAAGCCTTTTTTCTCACTCTTTTAAAGTATTTTAGGAGTTTATTATGAAAGCAACAGCTGCTAGAAGAATAAACAATAGCAAAAATATGGGGACTTTCCATGTGTCCTGGTAGCAATAACACACATTTTTTACATATATTAACAACAATTTATACCTCCAATATCACCAAAATGGAATTTTGAAAATATTTAGCATCACATTTAAGTTTGTGACGTGCTTCAATCAAGAAGCTGGTAAACTGAAATCACTGGTTGTAGAGAGTAGAGAAACTTTTGAGTGAGCCATAATAAATACAAGTTCAGATAAACTGTAGTTTTTAGCATAATACTAAATGCTAAATGCCTAGAGGAACAATCTGTTATCCACAAAATGTATGACAACCAGCAGGTGGTAGGTGGACATTAGATCCAATTCTCTACAGGCATTGTCAGTTACATACACATATCAGACCTCAGATAAGGTGTACAGCACTGTAATGTGTCAGCCCCATGTCCACAGGAAACCTCAGATCAGATAGTTGTTTCTGTGTTTTTATATATTGTACTATTTTGCTATCCTTGAACTAATTACATTTTCGCACATCGTCTGCCTTTTCCAGACACCTCATTGCCCCTAGCCAAAAGTATATCTGCTATTAGGTTAATGAATGTTATATAGGACAACTAGTTTTATATACTGTCTTTGGAACTCTTCTTTCTTAAAGGGACAGTCAACACCAAAATTGTAATTGTTTAAAAAGATAGATAACACCTTTAGTACCCATTCTCCAGCTTTACACAACCAACATTGATATAATAATATACTTTATAACATTCAAACCTCTTAATTTCTGCCTGTTTCTATGCCACTACAGACATCCCGTTATCACATGCTTTTTTTATTTGCTTTTCACAACAGGAGACTGCTAGTTCATGTGGGCCATATAGATAACATTGTGCTCACGCCTGTGAAGCTGTGTACAACACAGCACTTATTGGCTAAAATGCAAGTCAATATATAATAAATAAAAATTAATGTGATCAGCGGGCTTAGATACAAAGTTATCACAGAGGTAAAAAGTATATTAATATAACAGTGTTGGTTGTGCAAAACTGGGTAATGGGTAATAATTAGGGATTATCTATCTTTTTAAACAATAACAATTTTGGAGTTGACTGTCCCTTTAAAAGCTCTGGATGATAAGAGGCTGCTCTCAGGAAATGTTTCCCTATCTACCTCTATAAGCACGTTTTAAGGTATTACAAGCTCAGTTTTAAATCCAGATATTGTTAATGTTCTCGTGAACTTGCATCATTTTGCTCTGTAAGGAATAGCCTAGTAACACTATGGACAATTAAAAGGGGATCCATATCTGTATTATATTAAAATCTTTACGGTGAAAACGTTGCTAATGATCATTTGAGTTAAAAAAATATCTAAGACTGCAGTTCAAAGCTCTTCTCATAGGCTCTTAACTTGATTTCATCCTTTTTAGGTCTTTTCTCTTGGTTATGCTTCAGAGAGTGCCCCTTAGTCATGCTGCTTACATTTACTCCTATACGTTGTATAGCATGGGATTATTGATACAGGTGATTGTTATATGTTGATAAATGTTCACAGCCCTACGTATTTATGCTCACACACTAACAAATATATACTGTAACATTCAAACTTATAAACTGACAATTTCACATTCACCCTAGATAGAATTTTGTTCCAGGGAATCCTTGAGGTGACTCAAGTCTATACTGGAGAATAATTTGGGCTTCTGAGCCTAATAGTCCCCGTGTAACATCCCTGACCACAGCAATATATCTAGTACCTATAAAATAGTAATTTCATCACTCTCCTATTGCATCTAGGTTTTATGGTTTACATGTTGATATCATGTTTTAAGTGCTTTCTAGATGTGCATTTGGATATAGGTGAATTAAAACACTAATTTTGGTTTATTCTTTGCATCCGTTTAAAAAAAAGAAAAGGAATAGCATCTTTAATGAATAAACAAAGAAATGAATGATGTAACAAAAAAAATATTTCCTTTGCTATTACTATTAAAACTGTTAAAACTATATCTAGCAATTTCATTGTCCATTGATTGATTCCTAAAGCTTTTTAAGCTTTAAACTTTTTTTATGCTGCTGCTGATTTGTAGCAGTATCATTAGCTACTAGCTGCTGTTCTAATCCTCTGCTGTCCTGAAGAAATCCCCCTTAGGAAATAAGGGGCTAATGAATTTTCATTAACAAACTAACAATGTTGTCAAAATTCGGCCAAGCTGAGTGACCCCATGAATTAAAGGGACAGTTTACTCAAAAAATTTCTCCCCTTTAATTTGTTCCCAATGATCCACTTTACCTGCTGGAGTGTATTAAATTGTTTACAAGTAGCTCCTTTACCCTTATATTGGCATTTGAAATAGTTGATTTAGCATGTGGTATCCCCACCTATTCTGAAAGTTTGTGGCCGCGCGTACCAGCTATAGATAAGCTTTGTAAACACAGCCAGCAGAAGAAATTACACTCCCAGTCGGATATAGCAGAGATAAGGTAATACAATGTTGATTTTCCATTGTTCTCTCAAAGTACTGGTGATTGTTTTAAGGACAGATATAAGATAAAGAAGCAGGTATATATGCACAATGTGATACAGTAATGAGATCTGATTAAACCTACAAGCTCAACCCATTTTATTAGGTTGTGGCTTCAAAACAAAAAATCAGAGCTTTAATATACACAAATAAGCCTTAAAAGGCTAATTTTCAGACATTTTTTACTCTGCAGTTGGTAAAAAAAGCAATTGTAAAACATTAAGGGTAAAACTATTTTACAGTATACTGTCCCTTTAATCTTGGATAAAACTAATTTTTTTTCTTTTCCAATGATGAATGATTTGCCTGAAAATCTAGTAGAGATGTGCATTTGTTTTGTTAAAAAATGGATATTCGTTTTGTTTTTGTGAAATGAAAATCCAAATGAATGCACCAACGAAATTTAAAGGAAACGAAAAAATACTGACGAAATTTGTCAGTATTTATTAGTTTTCATTAAATTGTCTTTAAGGGGTTAAATACCTCTAGTGTGCTGGAGAGGCGCGCTTGCCCTGATCCTTCTTCAAAGAGCCCCGAGCTGTGATAATAGGAGGTTTAGCATGGCAGATCCATATCCTCAGTTAAACAAGAAGGTCCTGGGATCCACTAGAGCAGGGGTGGGTAACTATCGGCCTTCCAGATGTTATGGACTGCATCTCCCATGATGCTTTGCCAGCATTATGGCTGAAAGAGCATTATGGGAGATGTAGTCCATAACATCTGTAGGGCCGATAATTACCCACCCCTGCACTTAAAGGGACACAAAACCCAAATTTTTTCTTTCTTGATTTAGAAAGAGCATACAATTATAAACAACTTTCTAATTTACTTCTATTATCTATTTTGCTTCGTTCTCTTGATATTCTTTTCTAGCTGCTGATTGGTAGCTGCACTATTTCTTCATTAAAATATATCTAAAGAATGAAGCAAATTAGGTAATAGAAGTAAATTAGAATGTTGTTTAAAATTGTATTCTCTACCTTAATCATGAAAGAAAATGTTTGGGTATAGTGTCCCTTTAAGGTAAATATACTGCTACATGCAAACTTTTTCACCTGTAGCAAAGGAATATTTACATTTGTTTAACAAAAACTAATGTAAATGTTCCACGAATATTCAGTATTACTGAATAGTGCAGAAGAAGAATATGCGGGGAAACGTATTTCCCAGAATATTCATTTCTAAGGATTCTGACAAACCGGATTTTTTTGACACTGTGTAAGTCAAAATGCCTAGTGCTTTCCACAGTGTAGATCTTAAAAAAGCATTAATCCTTTTCTATTTGTTTTCTTGTTGTTCTCTGTTTTATAAATCACCACAGCACTTCAGATTTTATCAGGACACAATAAAATGCGGTCAAAAGAAGCACATTAAGCCATTATACTCATTATTCAGAGGCACAGAATAAAATAAATACGTTTATCACTCTTTACAACACAAATAAGCATTGTTGAGTTAGTGATAAATTATTCTGTTTTCCCTCTCAGATAAACATTTTGTAAGCACTGATTACATTTAGTCTAATGCAAAAAGCTTCCCAAGAAGGATACAATAACAATACACAGAAAGTTGTTTACTGGTAGCATTTTAGACTTTAATTCTTGATTATAAGAAAACTTTTTAGACATCATGATAAAATAAAATTATGCACTGTCAACAAAAAGAAAAATTGTTGTAGGAGTAAAATAAAAAAATTGAACATTTAGATTTGTCCTTGTAAGCAGATTGAAGACATCTGTATAAATTGGATATCATTTTTGTTAAAAAAAAAAAAAGTGGTTTGTTAAAGGGATATGATGCATTCAACTTAATATATCACTTCTGATATCATCATGTGCTGCTATAAAATGTTAAAATGTGTAAAAATACAAATGCTCTTTGAATACCTTAACCCCTTAGTGACCAGAGCACTTTTCCATTTGTTGACAGTTTGGGACCAGGGCTATGTTTACATTTCTGTCTTGTTGACAGTTTGGGACCAAGGCTATTTTTACATTTTTGCGATGTTTGTGTTTAGCTGTAATTTTCCTCTAATTCATTTAATGTACCCACACATATTATATACTGTTTTTCTTGCCATTAAATGGACTTTCTAATATACCATTATTTTCATCATATCTTATAATTTACTATAAAAAATGATAAAATATGATGAAAAAATGGAAAAAACACACTTTTTCTAACTTTGACCCCCAAAATCTGTTACAAATCTACAATCACCAAAAAATACCCATGCTAAATAGTTTCTAAATGTTTGTCATGAGTTTAGAAATACCCAATGTTTACATGTTCTTTCCTTTTATTGAAAGTTATAGGGCAATAAGTATAAGTAGCACTTTGCTATTTCCAAACCATTTAAAAAAAAAAAAAAAAAATAGCGATAGTTACATTGGAACACTGATATCTGTCAGGAATCCCTGAATAACCCTTTACATGTATATATATATATATATATATTTTTAGTAGACAACCCAAAGTATTGATCTAGGCCCATTTTAGTATATTTCATGCCACCATTTCACCGCCAAATGCGATCAAATAAAAAAAATTGTTCACTTTTTAACAAACTTTTTCACAATTTTAGGTTTCTCACTGAAATTATTTACAAACAGCTTGTGCAATTATGGCACAAATGGTTGTAAATGCTTCTCTGGTATCCCCTTTGTTAAGAAATAGAAGACATATATGGCTTTGGCATTGCTTTTTGCTAATTAGAAGGCAGCTAAATTCCGCTGTGCACCAAATGTGTATTATGCCCAGCAGTGAAGGGGTTAATTAGGGAGATTGTAGGGTTAATTTTAGCTTTAGTGTAGTAGACAACCCAAAGTATTGATCTAGGCCCATTTTGGTATATTTCATGCCACCATTTTACCGCCAAATGCGATAAAAAAAAAGGGTTTACTTTTTCACTAACTTTAGGTTTCTCACTGAAATTATTTACAAACAGCTTGTGCAATTATGGCACAAATTGTTGTAAATGCTTCTCTGGGATCCCCTTTGTTCAGAAATAGCAGAAAAATATGGCTTTGGCATTGCTTTTTGGTAATTAGAAGGCCGCTAAATGCTGCTGCTCACCACACATGCCCAGCAGTTAAGGGGTTAGTTAGGTAGCTTGTAGGGTTAATTTTAGCCTTAGTGTAGAAATAAGCCTCCCACCTGACACATCCCACCCCCTGATCCCTCCCTAACCCTCATCAAACAGCTCTTTACCCTCCCCTACCTCACAATTGTCACCGCCATCTTAAGTACTGACAGAAAGTCTGCCAGTACTAAAATAAAAGACTTTTTTATATATAGTTATTCTGCAGTGTTGGATCCCCCTTAGCCCTCAATCTCCCTGATTCCCCCCCCAAAAAGCTCTCTAACCCTACCCCCTCTACCTAGTTCCTGCCATATTGGGTACTGGCAGCTGTCTGCCAGTATCCAATTTGTTAAAAAAATATGCTTTTTTTACATAAATAAGTAAAATCCCCAATTTTCTGTAGTGTAGCTGCCCCCCCTCAATACCCTCCCTCCTCCCCCTCCCAGATCCCTTGCCCAACATTGGATTCCCCCGTCCCACTCCCTCCTTCTCATGCATTCAAATGCGTGCACTCCCGCCCCCCCGCCCCGCACACTCGGAGCAGACACTAAAAGGAAATAAACCACCGATGGGCAGCCCACCCGCCTCCCTGCTGCTGCTCCCACCCACCAACAATCGGCACCATCAATGGCCGATGCAGAGAGGGCCACAGAGTGGCCCTCTCTGCATCGGTGGGTAAAAAGAGTATTGCAGTAATGCCTCAATATCGAGGCATCACTGCAATACCCTGAAAGCATCTGGCAGTGATCACGATCGCTTCCAGCGCTTCAAACCCCAGAGGCACGTCCTTGGTCATTAACTGACACACAAATGAGGACGTGCCTAATGAGGACATGCCAAATGAGGACGTGCCTAATAAAGGGACACTGAATTCAAAATTAAACTTTTAGAATTCCAATAGAGTGTGTAGTTTTAAGAGGCTTTCCAACTTACTTTTATTATCAGATTGTGCCCAGTCTTTTTATATGGACACTTTCTGAGGCACTACTGAGTTCTGCAGGAGTTCACAGTGTATGAGTATATGAGTCTGTCATTGGCTGATGGATGTCACATAATACAGGGGGCCAGCAAATTTAAGTCAATTTTTAAACTGGTCAGAAAAAAAATCTAACAGTCTTTTTATTATACGCAGTATCTGTTTGTTATGCAGTTCTTGTCTTCTGTAGTCAATGGTACTTAGTTGATTAGAAAATACCCTATTGTGTTATAAACTAATGTTTAGTAAATATTTTCCCTGTTTGAAAAAGTAGTGGATGTTAACATAACATAACAATAAACATTAATCACTCAAGTTAATTAAATACAAATGTAAAGATCCAATAGAACTGGAATATCTTGAAGACATTGAGATATTTTTTTTAGACACTGGCAGGTTTATTTCAACTAGCTGTGCTCCAGTCCTAAAATAAAATAGAATATATTGTTTTACTATGTAATTAAACATTCTATATGACAATCTCAAAATGTTAAAGGGATATGAAAACCAAAAACCATTTCTTTTGTGATTCAGACAGAGCATACAATAAAAAAAAAATTCTTTCCAATTTACTTTTATTATGAAATTTGCTTTGTTCTTATGATATTCTTTGTTGAAGAGACACCTAGGTAGGTGTTCAGAGCACTACATAGCAGGATATAGTACTGCCATCTAGTGGTCTTGCAAATGGATAACATTCTGGTAAAACCGGTTCCATAGTGCTCCAGACACGTGCTTATGTCCCTGCTTTTCAACAAAAGACACCAAGAGAACTAAAAATATGAATCATGAAAGAAATTATGCCCCTAACTATAATTAAATTCCTTTTGATCTTGTGTCTTATAAAATAAGACAACTAAATGTGATTTTGTAAAAAGATACATTTACTTTATTCTGTGATTTCCTTGTATGATACCATATGGCATTATTATTTACTTAAAGGCCTTGAGGTATTAAACACAAATAGTTTATTTTCTTTGGACACATAATTTGCATGTTCAAACTGCTTTTTTTTTTTCAAACCTCCAAATGTTAATATTTATAAAACATCTCTCTCTTTCAGGCATTTCAGGGCTGGAGAATCATTGTGCATAATTTGATGCGGTTGCCATGATAAATAACACATTTTTTGAATTGCGTATACGAATGCTGCATGCTAACTATCGTCTAGTAGAAGAAGACACACGGAATAACGGGAATGGAACTTTTGACGACAGCTGCATCAGTTGAAAGTTGTTATTGTTTCACGTTTCACTTTGCAAACATTTTTAAGCTTTTTCTCATTAGTAATGTCTATTAGGGACCAATGAGAAAGATGCTTTTAGATAAAGTGCAAACTGTGCAAAACTTTTGCAAACTGCAAAAGTAAATTTAAATATAGCCAGCTTAATTTATTCCTATACAACAATGCCATACTGTACAATGCATTGCAGGTATATTTTTATGTAATAACTTTAAATGAAAAGCCTGAAACATTAAGATGAGTGAAAATACTTCAAATAGTTTATTTAAATGAAAAATACATTATAAACTATATACATTTTGTTATTAAATTAATGTAGCCACTTAAGTGTCATTGTCTGATGATATAAGGTCAGGGCAGTTTTATTTGTCCTTTGTTATTTTCCCAATAATTATATATATATATATATATATATATATATATATATATATATATATATATATATATATATATATATATATATATATATATATATATAATAACAACAAAATCTATACATTTTGCCACAGAGCTTTCATAGCTTGTAAAAATTCTAATAAAATTATTTAAAAAAAGGCTCCAGCACTGATCTCTGAGGAACTCTAAGATTTACTTCTTCTGCTCTTAATGTGCTGTACTAACCAGTCGTAAGGAAGGATTACAAAATAACAATTTAAATGATACAAAACAGGTACATATTAACATGTATTGCTATATTGTAGAGAGTTCTGTTAAGTACAAAGAAATGAAATATTATCAAAAACAACCGTAATAAGGGTAAAACTCGCTGGTCAAGTCCTGAGGCATTCTAGGTAAGCTGTAGAAAATAATATATGAGTCTACATTATAATTTTAACAAATATGTCATGACCATGAGGGAAGTTATACAGAATAAAGAGGAAAGAACAGGCAGGAAAATAAAGATGGGTGAAAAGCTGGAGGAGGGAAGATAGCGTAAAAGAGTATGAATTATGCCTACTAGGGGGAATCCCCATACTGTCTAATACTGTTAGTTATCTTGTCCTAGCACTGGGATAGGTATTAGTGGTGATTCAAGTGCCTTTTTTTCTGGAGTCTCAAAACAATTTGATATTGTAAAATATGTCTGTTATTCTTAAAGGGACATTGTACACTAGATTTTTCTTTGCATAAATGTTTTGTAGGTGATCCATTTATATAGCCCATCTGGTGGTGCTTATTGTAAAAATATAAAGTTTTACTTATTTTTAAAGGGACAGTCAAGTCCAAAAAAAAACTTTCATTTTTCAAATAGGGCATGTAATTTTAAACAACTTTCCAATTTACTTTTATCAACAATTTTGCTTTGTTCTCTTGGTATTCTAGTTGAAAGCAAACCTAGGGAGGCACATATGATAATTTCTAAGCCCTTGAAGGCCGCCTCTATTTTATTTACTTTTCACAGCAGGGGAGAGCAAGCTCATTTAGGCCATATAGGTAGCATTGTGATCACGTCCGTGGCTAGTGGCAGACACTGCACTAATTGGCTAAAATGCAACTATATGCAAAATAACTAAAAGTCATGTGATTAGGGGCGGTCAGAAGATGCTTAGATATAAGTTAGTTACAGAAGTAAAAAGTGTATTAATATAACAGTGTTAGTTTCGCAAAAAACTGGGGAATGGGTAATAAAGGGATTTTCTATCTTATTAAACAACAAAAATTCTGGTGTTGACTGTCCCTTTAAATAACATAATAACTCCTAACCAAGTCCCAAAGTTTTAGATGTATTCTGATTTATACAGACTTCAGATTGCTTCTGTTTGTATCATGGGTCTTTTCATATGCAGAGGAAGGGTCTGCTTTCAGCCCCTTTCAGTGGGTGTCCCAAACTAACCTCATCAACAGTACTAGATTGGGAGCTTCTAAGTAAGTTTTTAAATGGTTTTATACTGCATTTTTATATCAGTATCTGTGTACATTATTCTTTATAGTAATGTGTATTACATTAAGTTAAATGAAAATTGATGTATACTGTCCCTTTAAAGTGTTCATATTCATCCAGTGCTCCATGTGTTCTATCCACATGTTAATAGTGGGAACCGACTGTGACTTTCACAATCTAGCTATCAGGGATCTCGTAGAGTTTAGAGCTATTTGAACCCGTTTAAGATGAAGTTTGCAAGGGAACTTGGGTAATAAGTTTAATAGTGCTAAAGTAAGATCAAGTTGCACCTTTATATTGGGACCCAGTAGGATATTAAAGTAAGTTTCTATGGAGGAACAGAAGGACTTCAATTTGGGATATACCCACCGAGTATTGAGAAGGGACCCTTTCATTTCACATCCCCTCTAGCACATATCTGATAAATTAGGGAAAATACTTCTAATTCATATTTCAATGCTTTTTCTGTGAGTTACCAACACAAGTTATAATTTGTTTTGTTTTTTTAAGAAGAACACACACTTTTGAAAAATAGCTTTAGCTTGCATAAACACAGAATATGAGAAACGCTACCATATGATATGCACATTCAGCATACTTTCACTTGTTTATATGCTGCCACAGCAATTTTAAACAACTTTTCAATTTACTTTTATCATCAAATTTGCTTTGTTCCCTTGGTATTCTTTTTTGAAAGCTAAACCTAGGTAAGCTCAAACTGATTGTAAAACCGTTGAAGGACGCCTCTTTACCTAAGCATTTTTATGTAAAGTATATTATAAATAAAAAGGTATTTTGTGGGCATAACATTTTTTATTTTGTTTTTCCCAATTACCATCATTTATATAGCACTGATGACATCATCAAGCAGTATTGTTCAGTTATTTGGGCTGTAGATCTTTTTCATTCACTACATGGAAGGACACCTAAAATCTGACCCCTTAGAGCCCTCAAGACCTATTCATCTAATTTACTTAAAGGGAGAGTACACTGTAAAATTGTTTTATATTAATGTATTTTCAATGACTTGTTATACCAGCTGCAGAGTATAAAATGTATGATAAATTGCATATTTTGGTTTATTTGTGTATATGAAGTAGCTGGTTTTGTGCTTTTAAACCACAGCCTTTTAAAATGGATTAAGCTTCAGATAATATCATATCTCATTATGATATCACTTTGTGTACACACACTTGTATCTTATATATGTCTGGAAAACCAAAGCTCAAGACATAGAGAGAACAATGGAAATTATCATTTTATTACTTTACTATCCTGTACCCCACTGTGAGTTTAATTTCTTCTGCTGGCTGTGTTTACTTAGGCTATTCAATAGCTGAGACTCCAGTATCAAAACTTTCAATATAGGTTGGGAAACCACAAGCTAAATCAGCTATTTCAAAGGCCAAAATAGGGGTAAAGGAGCTACTTGTAAACAATTTAATACACTCTAGCAGGTAAAATGGATCATTGGGAACAATTTAAAAGGGAGAATTTTTTTTGGTGAACTGTCCCTTTAAAGGACCAGTCTAGTCATAACTAAACTTTAATGATGCCAATAGAACATGCAATTTTAAACAACTTTCCACCTTACTTTTATCATCAAATGTGCTTTGTTCTCTCTCAGTATTCTTTGTTGAAAGCTAAATCTAGATATGTTCATATGCTAATTTCGAAGTCCTTGAAGACCACCTCTTATCTCAATGCATTTTGACCGGTTTCCACAGCTAGAGGGATTTAGTTCATGTGTGCCATATAGATAACATTGTGCTCACGCCTGTGGAGTTACCTATGATTCAGCACTGATTGGCTAAAATTCAGGTCTGTCAAAAGAACTGAAATAAGGAGGCAGTCTGCAGAGGCTTAGATACAAGGTAATTACAGAGGTAAAAAGTGTATTAATATAACAGTGTTGGTTATGCAAAACTGAGAAATGGGTAATGAGGGATTATTTATCTTTTTAAACAATAAAAATTCTGTAGTAGACTGTCCCTTTAATCAAGACAGTTGTAATGCAAATGTCATTCTATTAGTGTTAAATTTAAATCCCCAGACATTTATGAAATCTACAAGGAAAATGCATTTGACATGTGCCTGTGTGTGTTATTTCACACAATCCCCAAACTAAAAATAAATTAATTAATTCATGAAAAACATAATTTATGTAAGAACTTACCTGATAAATTCATTTCTTTCATATTGGCAAGAGTCCATGAGCTAGTGACATATGGGATATACAATCCTACCAGGAGGGGTAAAGTTTCCCAAACCTCAAAATGCCTATAAATACACCCCTCACCACACCCACAATTCAGTTTAACGAATAGCCAAGCAATGGGGTGATAAAGAAAGGAGTAGAAAGCATCAACAAAGGAAATTTGGAAATAATTGTGCTTTATACAAAAAATCATAACCACCATAAAAAGGGTGGGCCTCATGGACTCTTGCCAATATGAAAGAAATGAATTTATCAGGTAAGTTCTTACATAAATTATGTTTTCTTTCATGTAATTGGCAAGAGTCCATGAGCTAGTGACATATGGGATATGAATACCCAAGATGTGGATCTCTACTCAAGAGTCACTAGAGAGGGAGGGAATAAAATAAAAACAGCCATAATCTGCTGAAAAAAATTAATCCACAACCCAAAAATATAAGTTTATTTCATTTGAAAGAAAAAACTTAAATCAAAAGCAGAAGACTCAAATTGAAACAACTGCCTGAAGAACTTTTCTACTAAAAACTGCTTCCGAAGATGCAAATAGATCAAAACGGTAGAATTTAGTAAATGTATGATAAGAGGACCAAGTTGCTGCTTTGCAAATCTGATCAACTGAAGCTTCATTCTTAAAAGCCCACAAAGTGGAGACTGATCTAGTAGAATGAGCTGTAATTCTCTGAGGTGGGGCCTGACCCGACTCAAAATAAGCTTGATGAATCAAAAGTGTCAACCAAGAAGCCAAGGAAATAGCAGAAGCCTTCTTACCTTTCCTAGGACCAGAAAATAAAACAAATAGACTGGAAGTCTTCCTGAAATCTTTAGTAGCTTCCACATAATATTTCACAACTCTTACCACATCCGAAGAATGTAAAGATCTTTCCAAATAATTCTTAGGAATAGGACACAAGGAAGGGACAACACTTTCTCTACTAATGTTGTTAGAATTCACAACCTTAGGTAAAAATTGAAAAGAAGTCCACAAAACTGCCTTATCCTGATGAAAAATCAGAAAAGGAGACTCACAAGAAAAAGCAGATAACTCAGAAACTCTTCTAGCAGAAGAGATGGCCAAAAGGAACAACACTTTTCCAAGAAAGTAGTTTAATGTCCAAAGAATGCATAGATTCAAATGGAAGAACCTGTAAAGCCGTCAGAACCAAATTAAGACTCGAAGGAGGAGAAATTGATTTAATAACAGGCTTAATAAGAACTAAAGCCTGTACAAAACAGTGTATATCAGGAAGTATAGCAATCTTTCTGTGAAATAAAACAGAAAGAGCGGAGATTTGTCCTTTCAAGGAACTTGCAGACAAACCCGTATCCAAACCGTCCTGAAGAAACTGTAAAATTCTAGGAATTCTAAAAGAATGCAGGAAGAATTTATGAGAAGAACACCATGAAATGTAAGTCTTCCAAACTCTATAATAAATCTTTTTAGAAACAGATTTACGAGCTTGTAACATAGTATTAATCACTGAGTCAGAGAAACCTCTATGACTTAGTACTAAGCGTTCAATTTCCATACCTTCAAATTTAATGATTTGAGATCCTGATGGAAAAACGGACCTTGAGATAGTAGGTCTGGCCGAACGGAAGTGGCCAAGGCGGGCAACTGGACATCCAAACCAGATCCGTATACCAAAACCTGTGTGGCCATGCTGGAGCCACCAGCAACACAAATGATTGTTCCATGATGATTTTGGAGATCACTCTTGGAAGGAGAACTAGAGGCGGGAAAATGTAAGCAGGATGATAACACCAAGGAAGTGTCAGCACATCCACTGCTTCCGCCTGAACATCCCTGGACCTGGACAGGTATCTGGGAAGTTTCTTGTTTAGATGAGAGGCCATGAGATCTATCTCTGGAAGACCCCACAACTGAACAATCTGAGAAAACACATCTGGATGGAGAGACCACTCCCCTGGATGTAAAGTCTGGTGGCTGATATCCTCCCAATTGTCTACACCTGGAATATGCACCGCAGAGATTAGACAAGAGCTGGATTCCACCCAAACAAGTATCCAAGATACTTCTTTCATAACTTGGGGACTGTGAGTCCCACCCTGATGATTGACATATGTCATTGTTGTGATATTGTCTGTCTGAAAACAAATGAACGGTTTTCTCTTAGCAGAGGCCAAAACTGAAGAGCTCTGAGAATTGCATGGAGTTCTACAATATTTATTGGTAATCTCGCCTCTTGAGATTTCCAAATCCCTTGTGCTCTCAGAGATCCTCAAACAGCTCCCCAACCTGAAAGACTCGCATCTGTTGTCATCACAGTCCAGGTTGGCCGAACAAAAGAAGCCCCTTGAACTAAATGATGGTGATCAATCCACCATGTCAGAGAGTGTCGTACATTGATTCAGCATACAAAGCTGTAGAGGTCTCATGTGAAAACGAGCAAAGGGGATCTCGTCCGATGCTGCAGTCATGAGACCAAAAACTTCCATGCATTTGCCACTGAAGGGAATGACTGAGACTGAAGGTGCCGGCATGCTGCAACCAATTAAAAACGTCTCTTGCCTGTTAGAGACAGAGTCATGGACACTGAATCTATCTGGAAGCCTAAAAAGGTGACCCTTGTCTGAGGAATTAAGAAACTTTTGGTAAATTGATCCTCCAACCATGTTTCCAAAGAAACAACACTAGTTGATTCATGTGAGATTCTGCAGTACGCAAAGACTGAGCTAGTACCAAGATATCGTCCAAATAAGGAAACATCGCAATACCCTGTTCTCTGATTACAGAGAGTAGGGCACCCAGAACCTTTGAAAGATTATTGGTGCTGTTGCTAGGCCAAATGGAAGAGCAACAAATTGGTAATGCTTGTTTAGAAAAGAGAATCTCAGAAACTGATAATGTTCTGGATGAATCGGAATATGAAGGTATGCATACTGCAAGTCTATTATGGACATATAATGTCCTTGCTGAACAAAAGGCAGAATAGTCCTTATAGTCACCATCTTGAAAGTTGGTACTCTTACATAACGATTCAAAATTTTCAGATCCAGAACTGGTCTGAATACATTTTTCTTCTTTGGTACAATGAATAGATTTGAATTAAACCCCAAACCTTGTTCCTGAGGAGGAACTGGCATAATTACCCCTGAAGACTCCAGGTCTGAAACACACTTCAGGAAAGCCTGAGCTTTTACTGGATTTGCTGGGATACGTGAGAGATCTTCTCACAGGAGGTCTTACTCTGAATCCTATTTGATACCCTTGAGAGACAATGCTCTCTTGAAAAACCTTAATCTGCCCCCTACCAGCTGAGCTGGAATGAGGGCCGCACCTTCATGCGGACTTAGGGGCTGACTTTGGTTTCCTAAATGGCTTGGATTTATTCCAATTGAGGAAGGCTTCCAATTGGAAGCAGACTCCTTGGGGGGAGGAACGAAAACAGTTAGAAGCCTTAGATTTACCCTTAGGTTATTAATCCTGAGGCAGGAAAACTCCCTTTCCCCAGTGATAGTTGAAATATAGAATCCAACTGATAACCAAATAAAATATTACATTGGAAAGAAAGAGATAGTAATCTAGATTTAGATGTCATATCAGCATTCAAAGACATGGATCTAACATCAATTTTGATAATATCAAAAATTGCATCACAAATAAAATGATTAGCATATTGCAATAGGCTAATAATGCTAGATAAGTCAGAATCCAATTCCTATTGCGCTAAATTCTCCAACCAGAAGGTTGATGCAGCGGCAACATCAGCCAAAGAAATTGCAGGTCTGAGAAGATGACCTCAATATAAATAGGCCTTCCTTAGATAAGATTCAAGCTTCCTATCTAAAGGATCCTTAAAGGAAGTGCTATCTTCCATAGGAATAGTGTTACGTTTAGCAAGAGTAGAAATAGCCCCATCAACTTTGGGGATTTTTTTCCAAAACTCTATAGATTTTTCTGGTAAAGGATACAATTTTTTAAACCTTGAAGAAGGAATAAAAGAAGTACCTGGCTTATTCCATTCCCTAGAAATCATATCAGAAATAGCCTCAGGAATAGGAAAAAAACCCTGGAGAAACCACAGGAGGTTTAAAAACAGCATTTAAACGTTTATTAGACTGAACATCAATAGGACTGGTTACCTCAATATCCAAAATAATTAACACTTCTTTAAATAAAGAACGCATATACTCTATTTTAAATAAATAAGTAGATTTGTCAGTGTCAATGTCTGAGGAAGGATCTTCTGTGTCAGATAGATCCTCATCAGAAGAGGATAAATTACGTTGTTGGTCATTTGAAATTTCATCAACTAAATAAGAAGTTTTAAAAGACCTTTTACGTTTATTAGAAGGTGAAAATGCAGACACAGCCTTCAAAATAGAATCAGAAACAAATTCTTTAAAATTTACATGTATATCATGCACATTAGAAGTTGAAGGAACTACAACTGGCAATGTACTATTACTGATAGATACACCTTCTGCATGTAAAAGTTTATCATGACAACTATTACAAATGACATTCGGCTTAATAATTTCAACAATTTTACAACAAATACACTTAGCTTTGGTAGGACCGATGTCAGGCAGCAATGTTACACCAGAAACTTCTGAGGCAGGATCAGATAGAGACATCTTACAAAATGTAAGAGAAAAAACAACATATAAAGCAAAATTATCTATTTCCTTATATGACAGTTTCAGGAATGGGAAAAAAAGCAAATAGCATAGGCCTCTGATAGAGAAAAAATCAAGAGGCAAACATCAATGGGGTATTGAAATAATGAAAACGTTTGGCGCCAAGTATGACGCACAACGTAACGTAAACTTTTTGGCGCCAAAAAATAACCGGAAATGACACACTCGCGTCACTAATGACGCAACCGTGTGAAAGGTCTCGACGTCAAGTATGACGCCGGAAATGACGAAGTTGCGTCATAGACGTATTTTTCCGCGCCAAGAATGACGCAATAAAGTTTAGCATTTGACGCACCCGCGGGCCTAATGCTGCCCGCAATTTGCAAGAAGTAGTGAATTGAAAAAAGACTAAACCCCAGGTAAGAAAAAAATTTCTTTAAAAGATGTTTATATTACCCAAATATGAAACTGACAGTCTGCAGAAGGAAATACATGAACCTGACTCATGGCAAATATAAGTACAATACATATATTTAGAACTTTATATAAATGCATAAAGTGCCAAACCATAGCTGAGGTGTCTTAAGTAATAAAAAACATACTTACCAAAAGACACCAATCCACATATAGCAGATAGCCAAACCAGTACAGAAACAGTTATCAGTAATGGTAATGGTAAATTGATAGTATGTCGTCGATCTGAAAAGGGAGGTAGGAGATGAATCTCTACGACCGATAACAGAGATCCCATGAAACAGACCCCCGTTAGGGAAATCATCATTTTCAATAAGTGATACTCCCTTCACGTCCCTCTGACATTCGCTGTACTCTGAGAGGAATCGGGCTTCAACAATGCTGAGAAGCGCATGTCAGCGTAGAAATCTTAGCTCAAACTTACTTCACCACCTCCATAGGAGGCAAATTTTGTAAAAATTAATTGTGGGTGTGGTGAGGGGTGTATTTATAGGCATTTTGAGGTTTGGGAAACTTTGCCCCTCCTGGTAGGATTGTATATCCCATATGTCACTAGCTCATGGACTCTTGCCAATTACATGAAAGAAAAGGAGTTTTTAAAAGTATATTTTAGCCTGACAAAGCCTGACATGTGGCTGAAACGTTGACTGATTGTTTAGAATAACTCTTCAATAAAGCTTGAACTGTTTTAATTATAAGTCATGTGAGTGCCCATCTCTACAAGATTACTATATATCATGAAAAATTGTTGGCTTGCACCCAGGTGATCTATGGATTACTAAAGATGGAGTGCTGGGTGACCAAGCTCTCTCTCTCTTTATATATATATATATATATATATATATTTACAAGAAAGATCAGCACTCACCAATGTAACAACCACTCGAATGCACGGCCAAGATAAATGTAGACAAAAGTAGAAGCATAGAGACAAGACCTGGTGTTGATCCCTGTAGTCCCACGCCACAAAAGCCAGCACACGAGATTTAAGCAACACACCTTCCTTTAATACAAAGCATAACGTTTCAGCTCCCACTGGAGCCTTGTTCACATGCAATAATTCATCACGATAGATCAGGCATATTACAACATACACAAGAAAAACCCTTATATACCCCCACCCACCAATCGGAAAGCCACATAAAAAACCGCCAAATACAAAGCTAATTGATACAGCTGTGTGTCAAGCGTGTCAAACCTGGACCGCAAGCCAAAATGCGTGTCCATGGTAACCTGCTCGTGGGTATAATGCTACTGCGCATGCGCGCTTGACGGAATAGTGCGCGCGTACGCAGTGACGACATGGCGTCAGAACTGGTTGTCATGGTAACCCCAAGCAACATATGCTAGAACAGCGGAACAACACGCTACTAAAGAGAAATAATGTATACACGTCAACGCATTCATGTATGGGCACCAGGGCAACACAGCGCATTACACACCTCATTAGACTAAAGATCTAATATTGATCGATGCCATAAACATATGTTAATAGACATATGCCTAGTAAATGACAAGAACAGGTCAGAATAACTATAGGATACACAAAAAAAATGTGAATTACATCCGATTGGACAGTGAAATTAACTTATTTATATCAATTTTAAAACATGTTGTTTTACTAATTGCTAGCCACTTATATGGTTATGAGTATCAGATCTGTTACCTAAATGGGCTATGTCATGCCACTAGTATATTCCAATTAGGAATTAAAAGTAATTTAGATCATTCATATATTTATCAAAAGCACATAGTGACTAACAAGAGAAAAACTAAAATATATATACAAAATTTTGCAGCGTGTATCTAGGGTATGGTAGGAACATCAATAATGAGATGAGAAGAGACCCACAGTCATTTATAGACGCAACTATAGTCAATGGACATATTTAAGCCACGAGGTGCTATAGTGTCAAGTCGGTAGATCCACCGTGATTCCATTTTTAGTAGAGCCTTGGCTCGATCTCCCCCACGTCTATTTTTCGGTACGTGGTCAATTAGAATGGTCCTCAATGAAGAGATAGAATGTCCAGCTTGTGCACAGTGGCGTGCCACCGGTTGGTCAGAGGTGCCTTTTTCCAAAGCCAATCGAATGGCTGTCTTATGGTTGGCCAACCTCTCTCTAAATGATGTGATTGTTTTGCCCACATAATACAGTGAACATGGGCAAATGATCACATAGATAACATAATCCGAAGTGCAAGTGAGCCGATGACGTATCTGGAAGGTTTGATTTGTGTGTGGGTGATGAAACTTATTTCCAATGATCATTCCATTACAAGTGATGCAATTTCCACATCTATAACATCCCTTCTTCTTAGGGGGTAACCAAGTTTGACTTTGGTAACTAGTAATGGGATCAGTCTTCATCAGTATATCACGAAGATTGCGCGCCCTCTTATACACCAATCTTGGCGGCGGTGTTACTCCAAATGGTAATGTGGTGTCAGTTGACACAATCGGCCAGTGTTGCTTAATTATGTCTTGTACTCTACGTGAAGCTGGGGTGTACGTAGTAATGAAATTCATCCGTTGTTCGACCGGCTTGAGTGGTTTTGTTAGCAATGATTGTTGGCTGAGTGCTAATGCTTTATCACCTTGTTCTTTAATCAGCGATTCAGGATAGCCTCTGTCGATAAATTTTTGTGCCATTGCTTCTAGTTGAGCCTTCTTGTGGGTCTCCTCGGTGTTATTGCGTACAACACGCAGGAGTTGAGATGAGCTTTCACTTCTTAACAAGGGTTTATCATTTATCCCTACTCCAAAAACTGATTTACTTGATATCCGTGTTGATCTGCACCGTTTTCAACGGCAACTAAAACTCAAAGAGTTTTTTAAAAATAGTGTTGAGTATGAACCTAAACCATTTAAAGTTAGGAGCTCTTTTGAACCTCCTATTACTCACCCAACGATTAAAACATTCACACGTATGGTCAACACGGACATCAGTGCGAGTCAATCTCATTTGAACAATACATATGATAATCTCACCACAATGGAAAGAAGTGCTTTAAAAACTCTAACTGACGATAGCACCATTGTGATTAGACAAGCCGACAAGGGCGGTGCCATTGTGGTATTAGATTATCATATGTATAGATGTGAAGCACTCAGACAATTAGAAGATGGTATAACCTACCGAAAGTTGACATTTAATCCTACCACCAAATTTAAAGAACAGGTTGACAAACTCTTGTGTATGTCTTTGGATGCAGGGTTTATTGATGAGAACACCTTTGGTTATCTAACGGTTGCGAACCCTATTAGTCCTATTTTGTATTTATTGCCCAAAATACACAAGAGTATGGTTAACCCACCAGGTCGTCCAATAGTATCGGCGAGGGGCTCGCTTCTCCAGCCTCTCGCTGAATACATTGATCACTTCCTGCAACCTGTTGTCCAATCGACTGATTCCTACCTGAGGGACTCTTCTGAACTTATACATCTTCTATCCCAGATGAATGATATACAGGTGGGTGACATTTTAGTCACATTGGATGTTGTGAATTTATACACCATTATCCCTCATTCACATGGGATGGAGATGGTCAGGAGAATCCTATCAGGTAATTCTTACTACTGTGGCCCACCAGTGGAGTTCTTGTTGGAGCTTTTGGAGCTCTGCTTAGCAAAAAACTACTTCCGATTTGAGAACACCTTTTATTTGCAAGTACTTGGAACAGCCATGGGGTCTAACATGGCCCCTTCCTATGCAAATATATATATGTCGATGTATGAACGGGAGCATATCTTTTTTGCTGAGCGGGGCTCCATCAGGTTCTTCAAGCGCTACATTGATGATGTTTTCATGATATGGAGGGGTGACAAAGAGTCTTTAACCTCTTGGTTTAATAATCTTAATAGTCTTGATTCTACTGTACGGTTCAAGATGGACTGTAATGACAATGGTATCCATTTTTTGGACCTTGAGATCTATACGAAGGATACACCATCTGGCATTAGACTCTTCACAACACTATATAACAAACCTACTGACAAAAACTCAACTTTACACTATAATAGTTTTCATCCATCCTTTCAAAAAAAGGGGGTAAGCTCATCTCAACTCCTGCGTGTTGTACGCAATAACACCGAGGAGACCCACAAGAAGGCTCAACTAGAAGCAATGGCACAAAAATTTATCGACAGAGGCTATCCTGAATCGCTGATTAAAGAACAAGGTGATAAAGCATTAGCACTCAGCCAACAATCATTGCTAACAAAACCACTCAAGCCGGTCGAACAACGGATGAATTTCATTACTACGTACACC